>NC_134505.1:107752-224761 GCF_040206685.1 Ascaphus truei
GGTTGTATATACACAGTACAGGGGGTGAGATGGTTGTATATACACAGTACAGGGTGTGAGACGGTTGTATATACACAGTACAGGGGATGAGACGGTTGTATATACGCAGTACAGGGGATGAGACGGTTGTATATACACAGTACAGGGGATGAGACGGTTGTATATACACAGTACAGAGGATGAGACGGTTGTATACACACAGTACAGGGGATGAGACGGTTGTATATACACAGTACAGGGGATGAGACGGTTGTATATACGCAGTACAGGGGATGAGACGGTTGTATATACACAGTACAGGGGATGAGACGGTTGTATATACACAGTACAGAGGATGAGACGGTTGTATACACACAGTACAGGGGATGAGACGGTTGTATATACACAGTACAGGGGGTGAGACGGTTGTATATACACAGTACAGGGGATGAGACGGTTGTATATACACAGTACTGAGGATGAGACGGTTGTATACACACAGTACAGGGGGTGAGACGGTTGTATATACGCAGTACAGGGGATGAGACGGTTGTATATACACAGTACAGGGGATGAGACGGTTGTATATACACAGTACAGGGGATGAGACGGTTGTATATACACAGTACAGGGGATGAGACGGTTGTATATACGCAGTACAGGGGATGAGACGGTTGTATATACACAGTACAGGGGATGAGACGGTTGTATATACGCAGTACAGGGGATGAGACGGTTGTATACACACAGTACAGGGGATGAGACGGTTGTATATACACAGTACAGAGGATGAGACGGTTGTATATACACAGTACAGGGGATGAGACGGTTGTATACACACAGTACAGGGGATGAGACGGTTGTATATACACAGTACAGGGGGTGAGACGGTTGTATATACACAGTACAGGGGATGAGACGGTTGTATATACACAGTACAGAGGATGAGACGGTTGTATACACACAGTACAGAGGATGAGACGGTTGTATACACACAGTACAGGGGATGAGATGGTTGTATATACACAGTACAGGGGGTGAGACGGTTGTATATACACAGTACAGGGTGTGAGACGGTTGTATATACACAGTACAGGGGATGAGACGGTTGTATATACGCAGTACAGGGGATGAGACGGTTGTATATACACAGTACAGGGGATGAGACGGTTGTATATACACAGTACAGAGGATGAGACGGTTGTATACACACAGTACAGGGGATGAGACGGTTGTATATACACAGTACAGGGGATGAGACGGTTGTATATACGCAGTACAGGGGATGAGACGGTTGTATATACGCAGTACAGGGGATGAGACGGTTGTATATACACAGTACAGAGGATGAGACGGTTGTATACACACAGTACAGGGGATGAGACGGTTGTATATACACAGTACAGGGGGTGAGACGGTTGTAGATACACAGTACAGGGTGTGAGACGGTTGTATATACACAGTACAGGGGATGAGACGGTTGTATATACGCAGTACAGGGGGTGAGACGGTTGTATACACACAGTACAGGGGATGAGACGGTTGTATACACACAGTACAGGGGATGAGACGGTTGTATATACACAGTACAGGGGGTGAGACGGTTGTATATACACAGTACAGGGGGTGAGACGGTTGTATATACACAGTACAGGGGATGAGACGGTTGTATATAGACAGTACAGGGGATGAGACGGTTGTATATACACAGTACAGGGGATGAGACGGTTGTATATACGCAGTACAGGGGGTGAGACGGTATCTATCTGTGCACCTGGCTGTCTCTGCGTATATATCTATCTATCTCTGCACCTGCCTGTCTCTGCGTATCTATCTATCTGTGCACCTGCCTGTCTCTGCGTATCTATCTATCTGCGTATCTGCCTGTCTATCTATCTATCTATCTATCTATCTATCTATCTATCTATCTGTGTATCTGCCTGTCTCTGCGTATCTATCTGTGTACCTGTCTATCTATCTATCTATCTATCTATCTGTGTATCTATCTATCTATCTATCTATCTATCTATCTGTGCACCTGCCTGTCTCTGCGTATCTATCTATCTGCGTATCTGCCTGTCTATCTATCTATCTATCTATCTATCTATCTATCTATCTATCTATCTGTGTATCTATCTATCTGTCTATCTGTGTAGCTGCCTCTCTAGCTTCGTATCTATCTATCTGTGTACCTGCCTCTCTATCTATCTATATATCTATCTATCTGTATTTATCTATCTAATGTATTGATATTGGTATGTGTGAGCTGGATTCTACTATGCCCTCCTTATTGCTTTTTCTGCTTACTGTTTCCTCACTCCTTTGTGAACGTCTCTGTTCTCTCCAGCTTCCCCACTCCCCACTGCACCATTATTTATACACCTCTCTCCCAGAAACTTCTTTACCCCTCAATAAAAAACACCCCCACAAATCCTCTATTCACACCCTCTATCTACTCCTTCCCTATCTCTATCTATCTATCTATCGATCTCTGCACCTGCCTGTCTCTGCGTATCTATCTATCTATCTATCTATCTATCTATCTATCTATCTATCTCTGCACCTGCCTGTCTCTGCGTATCTATCTATCTCTGCACCTGCCTGTCTCTGTGTATCTATCTGTGCACCTGCCTGTCTCTGCGTATCTATCTATCTATCGCTGCACCTGCCTGTCTCTGTGTATCTATCTGTGCACCTGCCTGTCTCTGCGTATCTATCTATCTATCTATCTGTGTACCTGCCTGTCTCTGTGTATCTATCTCTGCACCTGCCTGTCTCTGCGTATCTATCTATCTATCTCTGCACCTGCCTGTCTCTGCGTATCTATCTATCTATCTGTGTACCTGCCTGTCTCTGTGTATCTATCTGTGCACCTGCCTGTCTCTGCGTATCTATCTATCTATCTGCGTATCTATCTATCTATCTGTGCACCTGCCTGTCTCTGCGTATCTATCTATCTATCTCTGCACCTGCCTATCTCTGCGTATCTATATATCTATCTCTGCACCTGCCTGTCTCTGCGTATCTATCTATCTATCTATCTATCTGCGTATCTATCTATCTATCTGTGTACCTGCCTGTCTCTGCGTATCTATATATCTATCTCTGCACCTGCCTATCTCTGCGTATCTATATATCTATCTCTGCACCTGCCTGTCTCTGCGTATCTATATATCTATCTCTGCACCTGCCTGTCTCTGCGTATCTATCTATCTATCTGCGTATCTATCTATCTATCTATCTATCTGTCTGTCTGTCTGCCTGTCTCTGCGTATCTATCTATCTATCTCTGCACCTGCCTGTCTCTGTGTATCTATCTCTGCACCTGCCTGTCTCTGCGTATCTATCTATCTCTGCACCTGCCTGTCTCTGTGTATCTATCTATCTATCTATCTATCTATCTATCTATCTATCTATCTATCTATCTGTGCACCTGCCTGTCTCTGCGTATCTATCTATCTGCCTGTCTATCTATCTATCTATCTATCTATCTATCTATCTGTGCACCTGCCTGTCTCTGCGTATCTATCTATCTATCTATCTATCTATCTATCTATCTATCTATCTATCTATCTGTGTACCTGCCTGTCTCTGTGTATCTATCTGTGCACCTGCCTGTCTCTGCGTATCTATCTATCTATCTGCGTATCTATCTATCTATCTGTGTACCTGCCTGTCTCTGCGTATCTATATATCTATCTCTGCACCTGCCTGTCTCTGTGTATCTATCTGTGCACCTGCCTATCTCTGCGTATCTATATATCTATCTCTGCACCTGCCTGTCTCTGCGTATCTATCTATCTATCTGCGTATCTATCTATCTATCTATCTATCTATCTATCTATCTATCTATCTATCTATCTGTCTATCTGTCTGTCTGTCTCTGCGTATCTATCTATCTATCTATCTATCTATCTATCTGTGCACCTGCCTGTCTCTGCGTATCTATCTATCTATCTCTGCACCTGCCTGTCTCTGCGTATCTATCTATCTCTGCACCTGCCTGTCTCTGCGTATCTATCTATCTCTGCACCTGCCTGTCTCTGCGTATCTATCTATCTCTGCACCTGCCTGTCTCTGTGTATCTATCTATCTATCTATCTATCTATCTATCTATCTATCTGTGCACCTGCCTGTCTCTGCGTATCTATCTATCTGCGTATCTGCCTGTCTATCTATCTATCTATCTATCTATCTATCTATCTATCTATCTATCTATCTATCTATCTGTGTATCTGCCTGTCTCTGCGTATCTATCTGTGTACCTGCCTATCTATCTATCTATCTATCTATCTATCTATCTATCTATCTATCTATCTATCTGTCTGTCTATCTATCTATCTATCTATCTATCTATCTATCTATCTATCTATCTATCTATCTATCTGCGTATCTATCTATCTGCGTATCTATCTATCTGTCTATCTGTGTAGCTGCCTCTCTAGCTTCGTATCTATCTATCTGTGTACCTGCCTCTATAGCTTCCCCACTCCCCACTGCACCATTATTTATACACCTCTCTCCCAGAAACTTCTTTACCCCTCAATAAAAAACACCCCCACAAATCCTCTATTCACACCCTCTATCTGCTCCTTCCCGCTGCTGGGGATCTCCCCTAATCCTGAACCCAGACATACACACCTGCTCTCACCCACGCCTCCCTGCCACCTCCTCTCACCCACGCCTCCCTGCCATCTCTTCTCACCCACGCCTCCCTGCCATCTCTTCTCACCCACGCCTCCCTGCCACCTCTTCCCCTGTAAATGGTGTTAACCTTTTCATTTAACACTGACTAACCTTAAATCTCCCCCCACAAATCAAGCATCCCAATAGCCTGCCCTCCTGGCTACTGTCCCACAGTCACTTATACCCCCCATTGTGCCCAAGCCCTGCCACATACAGCACTTATTCCCTCCCCTGCTGTCTCTGCAAGTTTCCCCTCAAACCTCTTAGATTGTAAGCTCTTCGGGGCAGGGATTTCCTTTCCCATTGTTTGAATTTTTAACATTCCCTGTGCTGTATTCTTTGTGAGGCGCTGAGTACACTTTTGGCGCTATATAAATAAAGACATACAATACAATCTATCCGTGTACCTGCCTGTCTCTCTGCGTATCTATCTATCTATTTATCTGTGTTGTATTGTAACTGGAATTCCAGTGATTCGGAACACGTGTTGCCCGTTGGAATCCATTTTGTTTCCCCAGATTGTATTCCCACTGGCCTGAGAAAGATTGTGCACTATAAGAAAAACACATTGACGGGAAAGCATTGATTTGCAGGAACGCTAGAACCAGCGAGTTGTTTATAGTACGTTTTGGGTACATGGTGAAGTCCGTGAAAGGCCAAGATAAGCGTGTATATTTAGGCATTGTGCCCGGACGTTCCCAGGACTGTGTCATTGTGTTACTGTTCCACGTGAACGAGCCACGCTCAGGTTACATTAATAGCGGGGAATTACTGTACCAATCTGTTTTTAGAGATAGATACGTCAGAACGGAAAGAATGAACGAACCACGGGTGCCATCGGGCGATCAAGAATGTCCCGCGCTCCATCCACAGCGCGCTTTCGTTCCGCCGGTGCCGGGGCGTGACGCTCAGCGCTATTTTGCCTTACGATAAATAAATGAACTGTCAGGATGTTCTTCTTCATAAGTGTGTGTGTGTGTGTGTGTGTGTGTGTGTGTGCGTGTGGAGGTAGGATAGACCTGCAATGTGTTGTTAAAAGAGGTTCTGCCCCAAGGAGCTTACAATCTATAAGGAAGGCAAAGTTGAAACATTGGATACAAGGGATGAAACGGTTGTATATACACAGTACAGGGGGTGAGACGGTTGTATATACACAGTACAGGGGGTGAGACGGTTGTATATACACAGTACAGGGGATGAGACGGTTGTATATACACAGTACAGGGGATGAGACGGTTGTATATACACAGTACAGGGGGTGAGACGGTTGTATATACACAGTACAGGGGATGAGACGGTTGTATATACGCAGTACAGGGGATGAGACGGTTGTATATACGCAGTACAGGGGATGAGACGGTTGTATATACGCAGTACAGGGGATGAGACGGTTGTATATACGCAGTACAGGGATGAGATGGTTGTATATACACAGTACAGGGGGTGAGACGGTTGTATATACACAGTACAGGGGATGAGACGGTTGTATATACACAGTACAGGGGATGAGACGGTTGTATATACTCAGTACAGGGGGTGAGACGGTTGTATATACACAGTACAGGGGGTGAGACGGTTGTATATACACAGTACAGGGGATGAGACGGTTGTATATACGCAGTACAGGGGATGAGACGGTTGTATATACGCAGTACAGGGGATGAGACGGTTGTATATACGCAGTACAGGGATGAGATGGTTGTATATACGCAGTACAGGGGGTGAGACGGTTGTATATACACACAGTACAGGGGATGAGACGGTTGTATATACACAGTACAGGGGGTGAGACGGTATTATATACACAGTACAGGGGATGAGACGGTTGTATATACACAGTACAGGGGATGAGACGGTTGTATATACGCAGTACAGGGGATGAGACGGTTGTATATACACAGTACAGGGGATGAGACGGTTGTATATACGCAGTACAGGGGATGAGACGGTTGTATATACGCAGTACAGGGGATGAGACGGTTGTATATACACAGTACAGGGGATGAGACGGTTGTATATACGCAGTACAGGGGATGAGACGGTTGTATATACACACAGTACAGGGGATGAGACGGTTGTATATACACAGTACAGGGGGTGAGACGGTTGTATATACGCAGTACAGGGGATGAGACGGTTGTATATACACAGTACAGGGGATGAGACGGTTGTATATACGCAGTACAGGGGATGAGACAGTTGTATATACACAGTACAGGGGATGAGACGGTTGTATATACGCAGTACAGGGGATGAGACGGTTGTATATACACAGTACAGGGGATGAGACGGTTGTATATACGCAGTACAGGGGATGAGACGGTTGTATATACGCAGTACAGGGGATGAGACGGTTGTATATACACAGTACAGGGGGTGAGACGGTATTATATACACAGTACAGGGGATGAGACGGTTGTATATACGCAGTACAGGGGATGAGACGGTTGTATATACACAGTACAGGGGATGAGACGGTTGTATATACGCAGTACAGGGGATGAGACGGTTGTATATACACAGTACAGGGGATGAGACGGTTGTATATACGCAGTACAGGGGATGAGACGGTTGTATATACACACAGTACAGGGGATGAGACGGTTGTATATACACACAGTACAGGGGATGAGACGGTTGTATATACACAGTACAGGGGGTGAGACGGTTGTATATACACAGTACAGGGGATGAGACGGTTGTATATACGCAGTACAGGGGATGAGACGGTTGTATATACACAGTACAGGGGATGAGACGGTTGTATATACGCAGTACAGGGGATGAGACGGTTGTATATACGCAGTACAGGGGATGAGACGGTTGTATATACACAGTACAGGGGATGAGACGGTTGTATATACACAGTACAGGGGATGAGACGGTTGTATATACACAGTACAGGGGGTGAGACGGTTGTATATACACAGTACAGGGGATGAGACGGTTGTATATACGCAGTACAGGGGATGAGACGGTTGTATATACACACAGTACAGGGGATGAGACGGTTGTATATACACAGTACAGGGGATGAGACGGTTGTATATACACAGTACAGGGGATGAGACGGTTGTATATACGCAGTACAGGGGATGAGACGGTTGTATATACACAGTACAGGGGATGAGACGGTTGTATATATGCAGTACAGGGGATGAGACGGTTGTATATACACAGTACAGGGGATGAGACGGTTGTATATACACAGTACAGGGGATGAGACGGTTGTATATACACAGTACAGGGGGTGAGACGGTTGTATATACACAGTACAGGGGGTGAGACGGTATTATATACACAGTACAGGGGATGAGACGGTTGTATATACGCAGTACAGGGGATGAGACGGTTGTATATACACAGTACAGGGGATGAGACGGTTGTATATACACAGTACAGGGGATGAGACGGTTGTATATACGCAGTACAGGGGATGAGACGGTTGTATATACGCAGTACAGGGGATGAGACGGTTGTATATATGCAGTACAGGGGATGAGACGGTTGTATATACACACAGGTATACAGATAAAACCTTGCTCGGCCTTAGTACGTATAATGCAGATACTCGCCACTCTACGTCTCACAGAGTGCGTCCCCGCGGCGAGTATAATACAGACACACATTACTCTGAATGCTAATGGGTGTAACCGCACGGCCGGCAGCAGCAGAGCTCCGCCGGTGAGCTCAGGAAGCCCCCCTCCTCTGCCCCCTGTAACTCTCGGCGCTGAGTGATCATGCACTGGGAATTACTGGGAGTACTGGGAAGCACTGGGAGTGAGGCCTGAGCTGGGACGAGCGCAGGTGAGATGTGAGATAAAGCAGCTCACAGTCCTAAATCCATCTAACTGTAAGAGACTGTCCCTCCCAGGCACAGAGTGACAGTCACACAGGCAGAAAAGACCTATACCCCATTAAGCCTGTCACTCCCACCGCAGGGTGACACAGTGACACAGACAGAAGGGAGCTATGAGCCTGTCCCTCCCCCCGCAGGGTGACACAGGCAGAAGGGAGCTATGAGTCTGTCCCTCCCCCCGCAGGGTGACACAGTGACACAGGCAGAAGGGAGCTATGTGTCTGTCCCTCCCCCCGCAGGGTGACACAGTGACACAGACAGAAGGGAGCT
This sequence comes from Ascaphus truei, assembly GCF_040206685.1. Lineage (NCBI taxonomy): Eukaryota > Metazoa > Chordata > Amphibia > Anura > Ascaphidae > Ascaphus > Ascaphus truei. The sequence continues at coordinate 116,547 of NC_134505.1, forward strand.
ATGAGACTGTCCCTCCCCCCGCAGGGTGACACAGTGACACAGACAGAAGGGAGCTATGAGACTGTCCCTCCCCCCGCAGGGTGACACAGTGACACAGACAGAAGGGAGCTATGAGTCTGTCACTCCCCCCGCAGGGTGACACAGTGACACGGGCAGAAGGGAGCTATGAGTCTGTCCCTCCCCCGCAGGGTGACACAGTGACACAGACAGAAGGGAGCTATGAGTCTGTCCCTCCCCCCGCAGGGTGACACAGTGACACAGACAGAAGGGAGCTATGAGACTGTCCCTCCCCCCGCAGGGTGACACAGTGACACAGACAGAAGGGAGCTATGAGTCTGTCACTCCCCCCGCAGGGTGACACAGTGACATGGGCAGAAGGGAGCTATGAGTCTGTCCCTCCCCCCGCAGGGTGACAGTGACAGGCAGAAGGGAGCTATGAGTCTGTCCCTCCCCCCGCAGGGTGACACAGTGACACAGACAGAAGGGAGCTATGTGTCTGTCCCTCCCCCCGCAGGGTGACACAGACAGAAGGGAGCTATGAGTCTGTCACTCCCCCCGCAGGGTGACACAGTGACACAGACAGAAGGGAGCTATGAGTCTGTCCCTCCCCCCGCAGGGTGACACAGTGACACAGACAGAAGGGAGCTATGAGACTGTCCCTCCCCCCGCAGGGTGACACAGTGACACAGACAGAAGGGAGCTATGAGTCTGTCCCTCCCCCGCAGGGTGACACAGTGACAGACAGAAGGTCTCAGGTGACCTGACTGCTTTGCTTAGCTCCCTGGAAGATTTAAATCACAAGCCGCTTGCAGCTTCATAACCTGGACAGTGTTATAGCCAAAAGCAATTTATTTCTGCCAAACACCAGATCACTAACATGCTTTAACTAGTCTAGCTTACACCCCTCCCCTCTCTCACCCACCTCCCCCTCCCCTCCCCTCTCACCCACCTCCCCCTTCCCCCTCTCATCCACCCCCGTCCCCTCTCACCCACCTCCCTTTCCCTCTCACCCAGTTCCCCCTCCCCTCTCTCACCCACCTCCCCCTCCCCTCTCACCCACCTCCCCCTTCTCATCCACCCCCCTTCCCTCTCTCACCCACCTCCCCCTCCCCTCTCACCCACCTCCCCCTTCTCATCCACCTCCCCCTCCCCTCTCACCCACCTCCCCCTTCTCATCCACCCCCCTTCCCTCTCTCACCCACCTCCCTTTCCCTCACCCACCACCCCCTCCCCTCTCTCACCCACCTCCCCCTTCTCATCCACCCCCCTTCCTTCTCTCACTCACCTCCCTTTCCTTCTTATCCACCTCCCCCTCCACTCTCTCACCCACCTCCCCCTTCTCATCCACCCCCCTTCCCTCTCTCACCCACCTCCCTTTCCCTCTCACCCACCTCCCTTTCCCTCTCACCCACCTCCCCCTCCCCTCTCTCACCCACCTCCCCCTCCCCTCTCTCACCCACCCCCCTTCCCTCTCTCATCCACCCCCCTCCCCTCGCACTTATCTCTTCCTCACTTCTCTACAACTTTCCCACTTTCTTTCTCCCTCCCAATTTCCATTTCTCTTCTCTCCTCCCCCTGCTATTTCTCTTCTCCCCCTACTATATACATTCTCTCCCCCTCTCCCTGCTATATCTATTCTCCCCCTCTCCCTGCTATATCTATTCTCCCCCTCCTATATACCTTCTCTCCCCCTCTCCCTGGTATATCTATTCTCCCCACTCCTATATCTCTTCTTCCTGATATAATCTCTTCTCCCTCCTGTATCTCTTCTGCCCCTCCTATATCTCTTCTGCCCCTCTCCCTCCTGTATCTCTTCTCCCTTCTATATCTCTTCTCCCCCTCCTATATCTCTTCTGCCCCTAACCCTCCTGTATCTCTTCTCCCTTCTATATCTCTTCTCCCCCTACTCTATACCTTCACCCCTTCTCACCTGCTTCTATCCTCAAGCTTTCTCCCCTCTGCCTTTCCACCTGCCTCTTCCCCATCCTCTTCCTCCTATCTCTTCATGTCTCCCCTCCTCTCCTCCTGTATCCCTCCCTCCTTTCCTTCACATCAGGCGGAGTTTCCAGTCCCCAGCAGGGAGAGGGAGAGAGAGACCTCATTGTCACACACAGAGCTGGTTAGGGAGAGACACGGAGATGCTTAGGGAGAGACACGGAGATGCTTAGGGAGAGACACGGATAGGACACCCAAGGACCTGGAGCTGTCCACAACCCTTCTCTATCTCACCTACCCCAGAGGCAGCAAGAGGGGGGGGACAGAGCCAGGCTCCCAAATCCCCCGTCCTCAACTTTCTGCCTGTGCTGGGGGCCAGTGGCTGGAAGTCACCTGTTGCTGATGGAGGAACACTGCCTGTGTCGCCACCTAATCTGTGGGTGCCCCCCGGGAACCCCCCAACCTGGGCCAATGTTACAGAGAGAGGGGTCTGCGATCACAAGAGATGGGGGTGCCGGTAAATATCAGGGGTTTTTCTATCTGGCATGTTCTTATAAAGGGGGGTTCCCATCATGGGAAGGGGCACGTTGGAGCTGTGTTTTATAAGGGGGTGTTCTTATAACAGTGGGGTGTCCCTCGTGGGAAAGGGGCACCTCAGTGTTCTTAGAAGGGGGGTGCTCTAATATAAAGGGGTTTATTCCCATAATAATAGACAACATTGCTGTTCTTATAGGGGGAGAGGGGGGGGGGGGCTCTCATAAGAAGGAGCATGTCTAGGCGTGGAGATGTTTTTATTATTGGCCACCTCAGTGTTTTTATAAAGGGGGTGTTCTTATATAAGGGATGTATTTCCTCCCATAATAGACACTGCTGTTATGGGAACGAAGTAAGCTCTTATGTGGAGGTTTTCTTATAGAGGGGTGTTCTCACTACGGGGGTTCGGGTCCCCCCCCTATAGGAAGGGGCATATTGGGGCTGTGCGATGTTGTTATAAGGAGGGTGTTCTTATAACAGGGCTTCCCCACACAGGAAGGGACACATCCGAGCTGTACTATGTTGTTAAGGAGGGGGAGGGGGGGGGGGTGTAGAAAGGGAGGTGTTCTTATAACAGGGGGGTGCCCCTATAAGAGGGATCCCCATGGTAGTGCTGCGAGGAGGTGCTGTTATGGAGGGGGAGGGGGGTGTAGAAAGGGAGGTGTTCTTATAACAGGGGGGTGCCCCTATAAGAGGGATCCCCATGGTAGTGCTGCGAGGAGGTGCTGTTAAGCAGGGGGGGTGTAGAAAGGGAGGTGTTCTTATAACAGGGGGGTGCCCCTATAAGAGGGATCCCCATGGAAGTGCTGCCAGGAGGGAGGGGATGTTTCTGATACAATCGCCTCTCTCTGGTTATATAAGGCAGCGGACCCCTAGCTCTGTATATTGTGTGACTGCATATAACACAGAGGGGGGCCGCGCTGACCCGCAGTATGTACCCGCACAGAGGGGGCAGCGCTGACCCGCAGTATGTACCCGCACAGAGGGGGCCGCGCTGACCCGCAGTATGTACCCGCACAGAGGGGGCAGCGCTGACCCGCAGTATGTACCCGCACAGAGGGGGCCGCGCTGACCCGCAGTATGTACCCGCACAGAGGGGGCAGCGCTGACCCGCAGTATGTACCCGCACAGAGGGGGCAGCGCTGACCCGCAGTATGTACCCGCACAGAGGGGGCAGCGCTGACCCGCAGTATGTACCCGCACAGAGGGGGCAGCGCTGACCCGCAGTATGTACCCGCACAGAGGGGGCAGCGCTGACCCGCAGTATGTACCCGCACAGAGGGGGCAGCGCTGACCCGCAGTATGTACCCGCACAGAGGGGGCCGCGCTGACCCGCAGTATGTACCCGCACAGAGGGGGCCGCGCTGACCCGCAGTATGTACCCGCACAGAGGGGGCAGCGCTGACCCGCAGTATGTACCCGCACAGAGGGGGCAGCGCTGACCCGCAGTATGTACCCGCACAGAGGGGGCAGCGCTGACCCGCAGTATGTACCCGCACAGAGGGGGCCGCGCTGACCCGCAGTATGTACCCGCACAGAGGGGGCCGCGCTGACCCGCAGTATGTACCCGCACAGAGGGGGTTAAGTCTGGATGGAAACGTCTCGCTGGGATAAGGGTCTCCCGCGAACTTCACATAATGACGCCCGCGTTTAATTCAGTCGCTGTGGGTGAGCAGCAAACGCCGTAATCGCAGAGCGTATAACCGCGGTTCGGTCTGTCGCGGTGTCAGCGGAATTACACGCAGAAGCCGCGCAAAATATCCGGCCATATATCAATTATTTAATCAATTGTGTTTATGACAATCACAGATCAGAACAGTGAAGCAGTGAGGGTATATAGCACGGCAGTGAGGGTATATAGCACGGCAGTGAGGGTATATAGCACGGCAGTGAGGGTATATAGCACGGCAGTGAGGGTATATAGCACGGCAGTGAGGGTATATAGCACGGCAGTGAGGGTCTATAGCACGGCAGTGAGGGTATATAGCACGGCAGTGAGGGTATATAGCACGGCAGTGAGGGTATATAGCACGGCAGTGAGGGTATATAGCACGGCAGTGAGGGTATATAGCACGGCAGTGAGGGTATATAGCACGGCAGTGAGGGTATATAGCACGGCAGTGAGGGTATATAGCACGGCAGTGAGGGTATATAGCACGGCAGTGAGGGTATATAGCACGGCAGTGAGGGTATATAGCACGGCAGTGAGGGTATATAGCACGGCAGTGAGGGTATATAGCACGGCAGTGAGGGTATATAGCACGGCAGTGAGGGTATATAGCACGGCAGTGAGGGTATATAGCACGGCAGTGAGGGTCTATAGCACGGCAGTGAGGGTATATAGCACGGCAGTGAGGGTATATAGCACGGCAGTGAGGGTATATAGCACGGCAGTGAGGGTATATAGCACGGCAGTGAGGGTATATAGCACGGCAGTGAGGGTATATAGCACGGCAGTGAGGGTATATAGCACGGCAGTGAGGGTATATAGCACGGCAGTGAGGGTATATAGCACGGCAGTGAGGGTATATAGCACGGCAGTGAGGGTATATAGCACGGCAGTGAGGGTATATAGCACGGCAGTGAGGGTATATAGCACGGCAGTGAGGGTATATAGCACGGCAGTGAGGGTATATAGCACGGCAGTGAGGGTATATAGCACGGCAGTGAGGGTCTATAGCACGGCAGTGAGGGTATATAGCACGGCAGTGAGGGTATATAGCACGGCAGTGAGGGTATATAGCACGGCAGTGAGGGTCTATAGCACGGCAGTGAGGGTCTATAGCACGGCAGTGAGGGTATATAGCACGGCAGTGAGGGTATATAGCACGGCAGTGAGGGTCTATAGCACGGCAGTGAGGGTATATAGCACGGCAGTGAGGGTATATAGCACGGCAGTGAGGGTCTATAGCACGGCAGTGAGGGTCTATAGCACGGCAGTGAGGGTATATAGCACGGCAGTGAGGGTATATAGCACGGCAGTGAGGGTATATAGCACGGCAGTGAGGGTCTATAGCACGGCAGTGAGGGTATATAGCACGGCAGTGAGGGTATATAGCACGGCAGTGAGGGTCTATAGCACGGCAGTGAGGGTCTATAGCACGGCAGTGAGGGTATATAGCACGGCAGTGAGGGTATATAGCACGGCAGTGAGGGTATATAGCACGGCAGTGAGGGTATATAGCACGGCAGTGAGGGTATATAGCACGGCAGTGAGGGTCTATAGCACGGCAGTGAGGGTATATAGCACGGCAGTGAGGGTATATAGCACGGCAGTGAGGGTATATAGCACGGCAGTGAGGGTCTATAGCACGGCAGTGAGGGTATATAGCACGGCAGTGAGGGTATATAGCACGGCAGTGAGGGTATATAGCACGGCAGTGAGGGTATATAGCACGGCAGTGAGGGTCTATAGCACGGCAGTGAGGGTCTATAGCACGGCAGTGAGGGTATATAGCACGGCAGTGAGGGTCTATAGCACGGCAGTGAGGGTCTATAGCACGGCAGTGAGGGTATATAGCACGGCAGTGAGGGTATATAGCACGGCAGTGAGGGTCTATAGCACGGCAGTGAGGGTCTATAGCACGGCAGTGAGGGTATATAGCACGGCAGTGAGGGTATATAGCACGGCAGTGAGGGTCTATAGCACGGCAGTGAGGGTCTATAGCACGGCAGTGAGGGTATATAGCACGGCAGTGAGGGTATATAGCACGGCAGTGAGGGTATATAGCACGGCAGTGAGGGTATATCCGAGTGTTAAAGGCTGAATTGTGCTGTGGCGGCTCTCGCCGGGTGATAAAATATAATCCTATAACCTCCTCTAACCGATCCTATATCTAACTGCTCCATACACCTCCCCCCTAACTGCTCCTATAACTCCTCCCCTAACTGCTCCTATAACTCCCCCCTAACTGCTCCTATACCCGCTCCCTATAACTGCTCCTATACCCGCTCCCTATAACTCCCCCCTAACTGCTCCTATACCCGCTCCCTATAACTCCTCCCCTAACTGCTCCTATAACCTCTCCCTATAACTCCTCCCCTAACTGCTCCTATAACCTCTCCCTATAACTCCTCCCCTAACTGCTCCTATACCCGCTCCCTATAACTCCTCCCCTAACTGCTCCTATAACCTCTCCCTATAACTCCTCCCCTAACTGCTCCTATAACCTCTCCCTATAACTCCTCCCCTAACTGCTCCTATAACCTCTCCCTATAACTGCTCCTATACCCGCTCCCTATAACTCCTCCCCTAACCGCACCCTATAACTCCCCCCTAACTGCTCCCTATAACTCCTCCCCTAACTGCTCCTATAACCACTGCCTATAACTCCTCCCCTAACTGCTCCTATAACTCCTCCCCTAACTGCTCCTATAACCACTGCCTATAACTCCTCCCCTAACTGCTCCTATAACTCCTCCCCTAAGTGCTCATATAACTCCTCCCCTAACTGCTCCTATACCCGCTCCCTATAACTCCTCCCCTAACTGCTCCTATAACTTCTCCCCTAACTGCTCCTATACCCGCTCCCTATAACTCCTCCCCTAACTGCTCCTATAACTCCTCCCCTAACTGCTCCTATAACTTCTCCCCTAACTGCTCCTATACCCGCTCCCTATAACTCCTCCCCTAACTGCTCCTATAACTCCTCCCCTAACTGCTCCTATAACCACTGCCTATAACTCCTCCCCTAACTGCTCCTATAACTCCTCCCCTAACTGCTCCTATAACCACTGCCTATAACTCCTCCACTAACTGCTCCTATAACTCCTCCCCTAACTGCTCCTATAACTCCTCCCCTAACTGCTCCTATAACCACTGCCTATAACTCCTCCACTAACTGCTCCTATAACTCCTCCTATAACTCCTCCCCTAACTGCTCCTATACCCGCTCCCTATAACTCCTCCCCTAACTGCTCCTATAACCACTGCCTATAACTCCTCCCCTAACTCCTCCCCTAACTGCTCCTATAACCACTGCCTATAACTCCTCCCCTAACTGCTCCTATAACCACTGCCTATAACTCCTCCCCTAACTGCTCCTATAACCACTGCCTATAACTCCTCCCCAAACTGCTCCTATAGCCACTCCATATATCTCCTCCTATAACCCCTCCCCTAACCGCCACTATAACTCCTCCCCTAACCGCTCCCTATAACTCCTCCCCTAACTGCTCCTGAAACCCCTCCCCTAACCGCCACTATAACTCCTCCCCTAACTGCTCCCTATAACTCCTCCCCTAACTGCTCCCTATAACTGCTCCTATATATTGCCAAATAGCTCAGTTGCTTGCCGCTGAGACACGTGAGATCCCCGCTCTGTAACAGCATCGCTCCCATGTGAAACCCTTCACTGTAACGGTGCCGTGTGCGTGTTCCCGGAATATGTAGGTACATATAGGCGCACGGGCACTTATATGTATGTACGTGAGTTCCGGGTGTACACGTCGGGTACTTTCACAGCTATTCAGCAATCTAGTGCAGCACGGGAGAAAGGCGATCAGCAGACAGCCGGGGGAGAGATACTTGGCCTAAGAACTGACAATCTAAAACCCTTCGGAAACCAGGTGGTGCCACGCAGGCCGCAGCACGGCTAGGGCAGCCAGACCCTGGCACAGGTTACGGGGGGTGGTGGGGGGCGCGAGACCGCATTGGGAAGCCTGCACTGGGGTCAGATTGACATTAATTGTCTCCTTTAATGATCTGCTTGTGATGTTTTCCAGGCGTCTCGGGAATAAGCTGTCAGGGGCTGTGAGTTATCGCTAGTCACCGGGCTGTGGGGCGACGCCGCTGCCCGTCTGTCTCCGTGTGTCCAGGTGAGCAGCGCAATCACTCGTGGGGTGTGTTATGGGGAATGAGTCCCTGAGAAGGGGTGCGACGTGCGTGTCCCTGACGTCTGTGTATTAGGAGGGGGTGAGAGGTACGTGTCCCTGACGTCTGTGTATAAGGAGGGGGTGAGAGGCACGTGTCCCTGCTGTCTGTGTATTAGGAGGGGGTGAGAGGTACGTGTCCCTGATGTCTGTGTATTAGGAGGGGGTGAGAGGTACGTGTCCCTGATGCCTGTGTATTAGGAGGGGGTGAGAGCTACGTGTCCCTGATGCCTGTGTATTACGAGGGGGTGAGAGGTGCGTGTCCCTGATGCCTGTGTATTAGGAGGGGGTGAGAGGTACGTGTCCCTGATGCCTGTGTATTAGGAGGGGGTGAGAGGTACGTGTCCCTGATGCCTGTGTATTAGGAGGGGGTGAGAGGTATGTGTCCCTGATGCCTGTGTATTAGGAGGGGGTGAGAGGCGCGTGTCCCTGATGCCTGTGTATTAGGAGGGGGTGAGAGGCGCGTGTCCCTGATGCCTGTGTATTAGGAGGGGGTGAGGCGCGTGTCCCTGATGCCTGTGTATTAGGAGGGGGTGAGAGGCGCGTGTCCTTGATGCCTGTGTATTAGGAGGGGGTGAGAGGCGCGTGTCCCTGATGCCTGTGTATTAGGAGGGGGTGAGAGGCGCGTGTCCCTGATGCCTGTGTATTAGGAGGGGGTGAGAGGCGCGTGTCCCTGATGCCTGTGTATTAGGAGGGGGTGAGAGGTACGTGTCCCTGATGCCTGTGTATTAGGAGGGGGTGAGAGGTGCGTGTCCCTGATGCCTGTGTATTAGGAGGGGGTGAGAGGTGCGTGTCCCTGATGCCTGTGTATTAGGAGGGGGTGAGAGGTGCGTGTCCCTGATACCTGTGTATTAGGAGGGGGTGAGAGGTGCGTGTCCCTGATGCCTGTGTATTAGGAGGGGGTGAGAGGTGCGTGTCCCTGATGCCTGTGTATTAGGAGGGGGTGAGAGGTGCGTGTCCCTGATGCCTGTGTATTAGGAGGGGGTGAGAGGCGCGTGTCCCTGATGCCTGTGTATTAGGAGGGGGTGAGGCGCGTGTCCCTGATGTCTGTGTATTAGGAGGGGGTGTGAGGTACGTGTCCCTGATGTCTGTGTATTAGGAGGGGGTGAGAGGTGCGTGGCCCTGATGCCTGTGTATTAGGAGGGGGTGAGAGGCGCGTGTCCCTGATGCCTGTGTATTAGGAGGGGGTGAGAGGTGCGTGTCCCTGATGCCTGTGTATTAGGAGGGGGTGACAGGTATGTGCCCCTGATCTCTGTGTATTAGGAGGGGGTGAGAGGCGCGTGTCCCTGATGCCTGTGTATTAGGAGGGGGTGAGAGGTGCGTGTCCCTGATGCCTGTGTATTAGGAGGGGGTGAGAGGTGCGTGTCCCTGATGCCTGTGTATTAGGAGGGGGTGAGAGGTGCGTGTCCCTGATACCTGTGTATTAGGAGGGGGTGAGAGGTGCGTGTCCCTGATGCCTGTGTATTAGGAGGGGGTGAGAGGTGCGTGTCCCTGATGCCTGTGTATTAGGAGGGGGTGAGAGGTGCGTGTCCCTGATGCCTGTGTATTAGGAGGGGGTGAGAGGCGCGTGTCCCTGATGCCTGTGCATTAGGAGGGGGTGATGGTGCGTGTCCCTGATGTCTGTGTATTAGGAGGGGGTGAGAGGCGCGTGTCCCTGATGCCTGTGTATTAGGAGGGGGTGAGAGGTGCGTGTCCCTGATGCCTGTGTATTAGGAGGGGGTGAGAGGCACGTGTCCCTGATGCCTGTGTATTAGGAGGGGGTGAGAGGTGCGTGATAGACCAGCATCCATCTCCGCGTCCCGGATCTCACGCTCACCTCCGCTCCCGACACCCTGTTTTCTCTGTTACAGAGGAGCCGTGTTGTCCCTCGCCCCGCCAAGCCCCGAGCACGCAGCTGACCTCCGCCCACCCCTCTTCCGCTGACCTCTTCCATCCGAGCATGCTGCGGGCCTGCCATGCCTCTCTTGGACTGGTACCTCCGGCGCTCACTGACGACGTGGCTTCTCTTGCACAGCCTGGTCCTGATGTCTCTCTGCTTCCACTCCGCCACCACCTTCCCCAAGGGCTGTTACCCCTCCGAGGAGGACGGTTACAAGACACTGCGTTGCAGCAACGCCCAGCTCACCGAGGTGCCCCAGGACATCCCCAATGACACGCACCGCCTGTACTTGGACTTCAACCAGATCACCTACCTCCCATCCGACGCATTCCGCAACCTCCCCGTCCTGATGGAGCTGGACCTCTCCCACAATTCCTTGAGCCGGCTGGATGCTGCGGCCCTCAGGGGCCTGAGTGACCACTTGCACTCCCTGGACCTGTCTTCCAACAAGCTGGTGTCCGTCAGCAAGGAGATCTTTGCCAATTTGAAGGCCCGGACAAACCTCTCTGGCAACCCCTGGGTGTGTGATTGTGAGCTCCAGGAGCTGATCCGATTGGTGGAGCTGGACCCGGGCTCGTCCAACGGGATCGTGTGCGCCAGCTCGGTGCAGGAGGAGCATGCCGGGAAGCCCTTCCTGCAGGTCGTGAAAGAGGTGGACCTGTGCAATGTTTACAAGAAGACCACGGACGTGGCCATGCTGGTCACCATGTTTGGGTGGTTCGCCATGGTGATCTCCTACCTGGTGTACTACGTGCGGCAGAACCAGGAGGACGCCCGGCGCCACATCGAGTACCTCAAATCCCTGCCAAGCAAGCAGAAGCTGTCCGAGGAGCCCTCCACGCTCAGCACGGTCGTGTGACTTGGGAGTTAGAACAAAGGGGTCGCCAAAGGAACCCGCTATCCTTGCTCGGGTCGATGGGCAGCTCAGCTAGGAAGGGTTGTTTCTGCTATTTGGTAACTGGTTCACTTTTGGACTGACTGTCCTCTTCCTTCAGTTATGGGGAGGTCATCCTAGGGCTTCCCCCCCAACTGACCTTCACGGGCAGCCGGCAACGTGCCAATTTGGCAAATGGACTGGTACTGTTCAAAATGTCTCACCGGTTACTTCCATATCATGGCAGCCCTACAGCCACATCAGCTGACCCTAACGTCAAGTGGTCATTAGGTTTAGTTCAGCGACACCTCGCGTGTCCCTTCCCTCCAGCACTCGACGGGCCCCCCACGTGGGCCTACTCTTGGTGGAGGATAGTGGACAAAACAAGACGGGGACCCCCAGAGGAGGACGTGAGAAGAACCCATGAAAAGGAAGCGTCATGCTCCATAGCTTTCCCTGTAAGTCCGGGGTCTTGGGTTGATGGGGGGAGATTACAGCAACACAGGCGATATAAGGGAGATAGTCAGGGGGTGGAAACACCCTCTTTTTTGAGGACAGTGGCACCAGATCCCAGAAGACAGAGTAATTTCACTACGATGATGGCCACCTCGGGAAATGGCTATTGTGATGAGAGATGTAAACCCAGTGACAGCCTCTCCCTGGGAATCTGGATGATAAGGTTAATACGAAAAGTGAGGCCCTTAGCAGGTACGTTGCCATTGGGTAACATCATGCTGGGGAACCATCATGGGCCTTAGGGCTGACATTACCTGAAGGCAACCCAACTCTTGAGTGCCTTATTGCTTAAAAACAATGCACAAAGACAAAAGGGTTTCCAGATCCATTCGGGGAGGCTCGCCCACCCCAGGTTTCCAGTGATCACGCCAACATCCACTGTATCGGGTGGGAGATCTAACCCCAGGGCAGGCGGCAAGAGGAGAATGCAATGTGTAGGTTTCCTGTAGAGTGACCGCCGGATCCACAAGGACAGACTCATCCAGTCCTGGTTTTGCACCCCTTACTTGCCAACATCTTGGCGCAGTTTCCGAGATCCAAGAGTCGGTGTAGTGAGCGGTATAAAAACTGGACTGTCCCTAGCGTTCAGGATCCACCGGGTGGGGGGGACACAGACTGTCTCTTTCACATGGAAGGCCAGTGGCAGGGGTCTGCATGGGGCAATGGGTTTGTACAATGTATACCTTTGTCCCCTTCCACACCATGGATGGCGGGTAACACCATTACATATACAAGTGTAATACACGCAGCGGCCACCAGGTGTCAACATTGCGGTTACCTTGTTTGATAATGGCCTTTTAAACGAGTCGTCAAATCCCGCCCTGTTAGACCAAACCTCCTATCCTAAACCCAAGCGCTGGGTTTGACATACAATGTATGTATATATATGTATATGTATATATATGTATATGTATATATATATATTAGAATGTTAATTGCACAGTATGGATGGTGATATAATGAACCAAAGCCTATAAACACGAACATTCCTGGATTAGGGAGAAACGTATTCTCTTCCCTGGTTAGTTTTCTATAAAATATCAAGTTTTTCTTTGTTTTTTTTCCAAACTCCTTTTTTTGGGGGAGATCTTTCTAGGAATGAAGGAGGTGCAGATCAGGGAATAGTTTTCACCAATTCAGAGCTTGACCAGAAAACTGTGAAACTGAATATTGCAAAGCACCCTCTATTATATACACCCAGGACTGTCTGAGCCTGTCCCTGATACCCTGCAGTCAGGTCACCCTTCATCACATATACACCCAGGACTGTGTGAGCCTGTCCCTGATACTCTGCAGTCAGGTCACCCTACATCACATATACACCCAGGACTGTGTGAGCCTGTCCCTGATACTCTGCAGTCAGGTCACCCTACATCACATATACACCCAGGATTGTGTGAGCCTGTCCCTGATACTCTGCAGTCAGGTCACCCTACATCACATATACACCCAGGACTGTGTGAGCCTGTCCCTGATACTCTGCAGTCAGGTCACCCTACATCACATATACACCCAGGACTGTGTGAGCCTGTCCCTGATACTCTGCAATCAGGTCATCCTACATCACATATACACCCAGGACTGTGTGAGCCTGTCCCTGATACTCTAAGATCACCCTACATCACATATACACCCAGGACTGTGTGAGCCTGTCCCTGATACTCTGCAGTCAGGTCACCCTACATCACATATACACCCAGGACTGTGTGAGCCTGTCCCTGATACTCTGCAGTCAGGTCACCCTACATCACATATACACCTAGGACTGTGTGAGCCTGTCCCTGATACTCTGCAGTCAGGTCACCCTACATCACATATACACCCAGGACTGTGTGAGCCTGTCCCTGATACTCTGCAGTCAGGTCACCCTACATCACATATACACCCAGGACTGTGTGAGCCTGTCCCTGATACGCTGCAGTCAGGTCACCCTACATCACCTATACACCCAGGACTGTGTGAGCCTGTCCCTGATACTCTGCAGTCAGGTCACCCTACATCACATATACACCCAGGACTGTGTGAGCCTGTCCCTGATACTCTGCAGTCAGGTCACCCTACATCACCTATACACCCAGGACTGTGTGAGCCTGTCCCGGATACTCTGCAGTCAGGTCACCCTACATCACATATACACCCAGGACTGTGTGAGCCTGTCCCTGATACTCTAAGATCACCCTACATCACATATACACCCAGGACTGTGTGAGCCTGTCCCTGATACTCTGCAGTCAGGTCACCCTACATCACATATACACCCAGGACTGTGTGAGCCTGTCCCTGATACGCTGCAGTCAGGTCACCCTACATCACATATACACCCAGGACTGTGTGAGCCTGTCCATGATACTCTGCAGTCAGGTCACCCTACATTACATATACAAACAGGACTGTGTGATCCTGTCACTGATACTCTAAGATCACCCTACATCACATATACACCCAGGACTGCGTGAGCCTGTCCCTGATACTCTGCAGTCAGGTCACCCTACATCACATATACACCCAGGACTGTGTGAGCCTGTCCCTGATACTCTGCAGTCAGGTCACCCTACATCACATATACACCCAGGACTGTGTGAGCCTGTCCCTGATACGCTGCAGTCAGGTCTCCCTACATCACATATACACCCAGGACTGTGTGAGCCTGTCCCTGATACTCTAAGATCACCCTACATCACATATACACCCAGGACTGTGTGAGCCTGTCCCTGATACTCTGCAGTCAGGTCACCCTACATCACATATACACCCAGGACCCCTTAGGTTCAGGACGTCAGTCGGGGAGAAATGTATACTCCGAGTGTGATACAAACTGAACAGGTACTGAGTAACAAATGTGCACTGTCTCTCTCCCGCGCTGATTGTGTAACTGTGTCTCTCTCCCGGCCTGTGCTGAAGCTGTGCATTGTTCCTACGAGACGTGTAACATAAGAAGGTCAGGGAAAACACTTGCCTTAATTATCAGTTTGATGACAAACCAATAAAGAGACTGTTTTTTTTTCTTCTTCTGTATATTATTTCACAGTTGCTGCCGCCCTGTGGGTGCGTTACATGTGTGCGCATGCGCGCCTGCAGAATAAATGTGTGTATTTGTACATGCGCGCACCTGCGTGTAGTTTGTCACTGAGCGGGTATATGTGTGTGTGTGTGTGTGTGTGTGTGTGTGTATCCGGTCCGTGTCTGCACATCTCTCTGTTTAATGGTATTATCCTTGTGTACAGTATGTGTGTGTACTACACAACTATGAGTGTGGCATCCAAGGACACACCTGGGTATTTTGACTTGGACCCCAAGGAGCTGGGTGTGTGCCCGGCGGCCGGGCTGCCGTTCCTTATTGTCCTCAGCGGGGGAATTTCGGCTGGAAATGGCCCGGTTGGCAGCTTTGGAGCGATCGGCGCGTGCGGATGGCGCATGCGTGAAATGTTTCCCGGGGGACACATACGGTAAGCGCCAGCTTCTCCGAGCTCCGCCGAGTCAGGGGAAATAACACTGACGTTTCCTAAATAGCTCACGGAAGTTATTTCCCCCCGAATTTAAGGGGGTGTCCACCGAGCTAATTGTATGCAGAAACAACGGCTGTTAGTGATGTCATCAGCGTAGGCATAACGCCGTGTGAGGTCAGCCCTGCCCGGCGTTAGCTGCAAATAACATGGCGTTATGCCTGTCCCACCCAAAGGGGGCGCTACTCCCATCCACACCCTGAATACATGTTTATATAAAGGGGGAAAAAGTCAGGAGAACCCTGTATATAACAATATAATCAATGATACCTACCTGTGATCTTACACTTACCCAGAGGCTGTATATAACAATATAATCAATGATACCTACCTGTGATCTTACACTTACCCAGAGGCTGTATATAACAATATAATCAATGATACCTACCTGTGATCTTACACTTACCCAGAGGCTGTATATAACAATATAATCAATGATACCTACCTGTGATCTTACACTTACCCAGACGCTGTATATAACAATATAATCAATGATACCTACCTGTGATCTTACACTTACCCAGACGCTGTATATAACAATATAATCAATGATACCTACCTGTGATCTTACACTTACCCAGACGCGCTGTATATAACAATATAATCAATGATACCTACCTGTGATCTTACACTTACCCAGACGCTGTATATAACAATATAATCAATGATACCTACCTGTGATCTTACACTTACCCAGACGCTGTATATAACAATATAATCAATGATACCTACCTGTGATCTTACACTTACCCAGACGCTGTATATAACAATATAATCAATGATACCTACTTGTGATCTTACACTTACCCAGACGCTGTATATAACAATATGATAGGTAAATGATACCTACCTGTGAGCTTACACTTACCCAGACGCTGTATATAACAATATGATAGGTAAATGATATCTACCTGTGATCTTACACTTACCCAGACGCTGTATATAACAATGTGATAGGTAAATTATACCTACCTGTGAGCTTACACTTACCCAGACGCTGTATATAACAATGTGATAGGTAAATGATACCTACCTGTGATCTTACACTTACCCAGACGCTGTATATAACAATATGATAGGTAAATGATACCTACCTGTGATCTTACACTTACCCAGACGCTGTATATAACAATGTGATAGGTAAATGATACCTACCTGTGATCTTACACTTACCCAGACGCTGTATATAACAATATGATAGGTAAATGATACCTACCTGTGGTCTTACACTTACCCAGACGCTGTATATAACAATATGATAGGTAAATGATACCTACCTGTGATCTTACACTTACCCAGACGCTGTATATAACAATATGATAGGTAAATGATACCTACCTGTGATCTTACACTTACCCAGACGCTGTATATAACAATGTGATAGGTAAATGATACCTACCTGTGATCTTACACTTACCCAGACGCTGTATATAACAATATGATAGGTAAATGATACCTACCTGTGGTCTTACACTTACCCAGAGGCTGTATATAACAATATGATAGGTAAATTATACCTACCTGTGATGTTACACTTGCCCAGACGCTGTATATAACAATATGATAGGTAAATGATATCTACCTGTGATCTTACACTTACCCAGACGCTGTATATAACAATATGATAGGTAAATGATACCTACCTGTGGTCTTACACTTACCCAGAGGCTGTATATAACAATATGATAGGTAAATTATACCTACCTGTGATCTTACACTTACCCAGACGCTGTATATAACAATATGATAGGTAAATGATACCTACCTGTGATCTTACACTTGCCCAGATGCTGTATATAACAATATGATAGGTAAATTATACCTACCTGTGAGCTTACACTTACCCAGACGCTGTATATAACAATATGATAGGTAAATGATACCTACCTGTGATCTTACACTTACCCAGACGCTGTATATAACAATGTGATAGGTAAATGATACCTACCTGTGATCTTACACTTACCCAGACGCTGTATATAACAATATGATAGGTAAATGATACCTACCTGTGATCTTACACTTACCCAGACGCTGTATATAACAATATGATAGGTAAATGATACCTACCTGTGATCTTACACTTACCCAGACGCTGTATATAACAATATGATAGGTAAATGATACCTACCTGTGATCTTACACTTACCCAGACGCTGTATATAACAATATGATAGGTAAATGATACCTACCTGTGAGCTTACACTTACCCAGACGCTGTATATAACAATGTGATAGGTAAATGATACCTACCTGTGATCTTACAGTTACCCAGACGCTGTATATAACAATATGATAGGTAAATGATACCTACCTGTGATCTTACACTTACCCAGACGCTGTATATAACAATATGATAGGTAAATGATACCTACCTGTGGTCTTACACTTACCCAGAGGCTGTATATAACAATATGATAGGTAAATTATACCTACCTGTGATCTTACACTTGCCCAGACGCTGTATATAACAATATGATAGGTAAATGATATCTACCTGTGATCTTACACTTACCCAGACGCTGTATATAACAATATGATAGGTAAATGATACCTACCTGTGGTCTTACACTTACCCAGAGGCTGTATATAACAATATGATAGGTAAATTATACCTACCTGTGATCTTACACTTACCCAGACGCTGTATATAACAATATGATAGGTAAATGATACCTACCTGTGATCTTACACTTGCCCAGACGCTGTATATAACAATATGATAGGTAAATGATATCTACCTGTGATCTTACACTTACCCAGACGCTGTATATAACAATATGATAGGTAAATGATACCTACCTGTGATCTTACACTTACCCAGACGCTGTATATAACAATGTGATAGGTAAATGATACCTACCTGTGATCTTACACTTACCCAGACGCTGTATATAACAATATGATAGGTAAATGATACCTACCTGTGATCTTACACTTACCCAGACGCTGTATATAACAATATGATAGGTAAATGATACCTACCTGTGGTCTTACACTTACCCAGACGCTGTATATAACAATATGATAGGTAAATGATACCTACCTGTGATCTTACACTTACCCAGACGCTGTATATAACAATATGATAGGTAAATGATACCTACCTGTGATCTTACACTTACCCAGACGCTGTATATAACAATATGATAGGTAAATGATACCTACCTGTGATCTTACACTTACCCAGACGCTGTATATAACAATATGATAGGTAAATGATACCTACCTGTGATCTTACACTTACCCAGACGCTGTATATAACAATATGATAGGTAAATGATACCTACCTGTGGTCTTACACTTACCCAGACGCTGTATATAACAATATGATAGGTAAATGATACCTACCTGTGATCTTACACTTACCCAGACGCTGTATATAACAATATGATAGGTAAATGATACCTACCTGTGATCTTACACTTACCCAGACGCTGTATATAACAATATGATAGGTAAATGATATCTACATGAGGTCTTACACTTACCCAGACGCTGTATATAACAATATGATAGGTAAATTATACCTACCTGTGATCTTACACTTACCCAGACGCTGTATATAACAATATGATAGGTAAATTATACCTACCTGTGATCTTACACTTACCCAGACGCTGTATATAACAATATGATAGGTAAATGATACCTACCTGTGATCTTACACTTACCCAGACGCTGTATATAACAATATGATAGGTAAATGATACCTACCTGTGATCTTACACTTACCCAGACGCTGTATATAACAATATGATAGGTAAATGATACCTACCTGTGATCTTACACTTACCCAGACGCTGTATATAACAATATGATAGGTAAATGATACCTACCTGTGGTCTTACACTTACCCAGACGCTGTATATAACAATATGATAGGTAAATGATACCTACCTGTGGTCTTACACTTACCCAGACGCTGTATATAACAATATGATAGGTAAATGATACCTACCTGTGATCTTACACTTACCCAGACGCTGTATATAACAATATGATAGGTAAATGATACCTACCTGTGATCTTACACTTACCCAGACGCTGTATATAACAATATGATAGGTAAATGATACCTACCTGTGATCTTACACTTACCCAGACGCTGTATATAACAATATGATAGGTAAATGATACCTACCTGTGATCTTACACTTACCCAGAGGCTGTATATAACAATATGATAGGTAAATGATACCTACCTGTGGTCTTACACTTACCCAGACGCTGTATATAACAATGTGATAGGTAAATGATACCTACCTGTGGTCTTACACTTACCCAGACGCTGTATATAACAATATGATAGGTAAATGATACCTACCTGTGGTCTTACACTTACCCAGACGCTGTATATAACAATATGATAGGTAAATGATACCTACCTGTGATCTTACACTTACCCAGACGCTGTATATAACAATATGATAGGTAAATGATACCTACCTGTGATCTTACACTTACCCAGACGCTGTATATAACAATATGATAGGTAAATGATACCTACCTGTGATCTTACACTTACCCAGACGCTGTATATAACAATATGATAGGTAAATAATACCTACCTGTGGTCTTACACTTACCCAGACGCTGCATATAACAATGTGATAGGTAAATGATACCTACCTGTGATCTTACACTTACCCAGACGCTGTATATAACAATGTGATAGGTAAATAATACCTACCTGTGGTCTTACACTTACCCAGACGCTGCATATAACAATGTGATAGGTAAATAATACCTACCTGTGGTCTTACACTTACCCAGACGCTGTATATTACAATATGATAGGTAAATGATACCTACCTGTGATCTTACACTTACCCAGACGCTGTATATAACAATATGATAGGTAAATGATACCTACCTGTGATCTTACACTTACCCAGACGCTGTATATAACAATATGATAGGTAAATGATACCTACCTGTGATCTTACACTTACCCAGACGCTGTATATAACAATATGATAGGTAAATAATACCTACCTGTGGTCTTACACTTACCCAGACGCTGCATATAACAATGTGATAGGTAAATGATACCTACCTGTGATCTTACACTTACCCAGACGCTGTATATTACAATATGATAGGTAAATTATACCTACCTGTGATCTTACACTTACCCAGACGCTGTATATAACAATATGATAGGTAAATAATACCTACCTGTGGTCTTACTCTCCTGGCTGTGATTTAAATCCCCCCCCCCTGAGCGCTTCCCCCCACTCCTCTTCATCCCGCCCCCCGGTCGCGTGATCGGGAAGGACAGCGGCCAGGTATCAGCCCCTGGGAGGTGAGGGAGTGCCTATCCCCCCGGTCATGGCGGCTGGGGGGGGGCTGCTATGTTTGGTACTGCCCATGTAACCGCTGCTCTGCAGCGTCACGCAAACCGCTTCACCTTGATCCTGCCCCGCTACGCGCACCTCTCTGAACTGGGCGCAACGTGCGAAGCTTGTGCAAACGCCTGGCTCTTTGCCCCCCGGCAGCGAAGGGGTTACGCCGCCGTGGTAAATCTAGGAAGTCATTACGAGATTCCTGCGGGTATGAATAATGTACGCGGGCAGCTCGGGGCAGAGAGATAAGGTGGCAGCTATTCTTCCAGAGCAGGCAACACAAAAACCACATCCAGGTAACTAAATCTCTACTGTGCTTCCCTGTGCCAAACCTTTCCGGCACGCCGAGGTCACCGCGGCCACCCGCGGGATTAGATATCTGTGTTAGGCTTCTGGGAAACCCACTCTCCGTGTACGAACATTAATACCTTAAGAGGTTTCTCTTTCCACAGGCCGGGCCTGTTGGCACATTGACCGGGCCTGTTGGCACATTGACTGGGCCTGTTGGCACATTGTCCGGGCCTGTTGGCACATGGCCGGGCGGCCCTGCTGTTTCCTGGGCTGCTAAGGGAGCTGCTAGCTATGCAGGAGGTGCGGGGGTCGTATTCCCAAATTCCCATACTCATAACACACATCCAAAACGTGTACCCGCTGCGCACAGCGAATGCCTGCACTCACAACGCACGTCAGGATTGGTACACATACATTACAAATACACATTACAAAAACACACAAATGACATGTTCACCTAATGAGTGCGTCACAGATACAGACACAGGTCCCTGCCCCGTGGAGCTTACAATCTATGACTTTGGTGCCTGAGGCACAGGGAGATAAAGTGACTTGCCCAAGGTCACAAGGAGCCGACACCGGGAATTGAACCAGGCTCCCCGGCTCCAAACTCGCTGTCACTTATTTTCTGCGTCAGCCAGTGCCTCATCTTATTGTAGGGTTTGCCAGGCGGCTTCTCCAAAAATACTGGACACCATTGTGAAAGGTGTGACACACTCGAGACACACACACACACACACACACGCCTCTCTCTGTTCCATGCAGTTTCCTCCTCTCCTTGGCCCCGCCCCATGCCTCCTGACTCTCCCTCCTGATTGGATCCGGTTCAATACTGCACACCTTATCACTTGGACATCTTATAGTGCTGCGGGTTTAGTAACCAATGAAACTATAAGGGGGATATCCTGGTCCCAATTTAGGGAAACCCATAGCCAGGGAGATCTGGGAGGCGGACCCCTTATATCCCTTTATCTGGGGGAAAGGGATATATTAGGACGACAGCAGAAAACAGACCCTGTTTCAACCCAAAGTTGATGAACAGGTACGACGTCCATACCGACGTGGCAGAGATAATTATCCCTGTAAACACGCCAAAGACACGCCAGTGAAATGAGGAGACGGGAAAGCGCGGCCTCCCTACGCAGATCGGGTGACGAGCTCGGGGAGAGGTGCCTGCTCAGCGAGAGCTTCGTCGCCCCCGAGGGAGGAGAGTCGGCTGAGCATCAAATAGCAACAAGGAAATCATTACTGGAAAACCGTGGTTACTGCGTGGTGAGGGTGGGGGCGGAGAGGCGGGAAACGGCTGCCTTGTAACCCCCGCCCTGCCCGGCATACCTACAGAGCCCGGCTTTGTAACGGGCTGAGACACGGATGTTAGTGCCCTGGCTGCACACTCGGTGGAACAACGCAAGGACTCAACGGGTGGGATTCGTGAAACGTCGCCGACGGGCCGATGGCAGCAAAACCCCGGTATCCGAGCCACACCAATCCCCGCGGCCCTAACGGATATCTGCTTCGAAAGAGCCGACGGTTCAACTATTTTCGCTCCTGTGGCACGTGGGATAAAACAGGCCTTGCCCGACTTCAAGAAAGTCGGTGCAGCCGTGTACTAAACGTGTTCCAGTGCGCCGGTTCCACACGTGGCCCCTCCCAGAGCCGGTTCCTGATCCGACCGCTCCTCCCCTGGTTTGGGCCTTCTCGGTGCTGCTTTGCCAGCGCGCCGCCTGCCTGTGCGACCTCACGCGTTAAAAACGTGAGGGATGAAGGCCCTGCCTTGCTCTGCGCAGCCTGCGAAGCAGAGTTTGAAGCGATGAAGCTTTGCGCCGGTGAAGCCGGCTTCTCGCACAGCCCGGTGATCCGATACAGCGACGTTTACAACTCGCTATTTAAAAACTCCAATTAAATGCTAAATATACTCCCGTCACCTGCGCACATTGAAACCGGTTTCCCTTCACGGGCGCTAACCCTCCCGACTGGGACAATTTTTTCCGTCTCTGTCCCTCTCCACAAAGGAAAGGCGATTGTCACGTTTTTCCTTTGGGATGTGTGTCACCGGGGAGGGGGGGGGGGGGTGGGGGTCACTTGCTGCAGTGCGTTAAAAACGAACGGTGGTGGGTGAGAGGTTAATTGCGCCCGTTCTGCGTGCTACGGTAACGGCGAAACAAGCCACGTTGTCTCTCTGCACGAGTAAAAACAAAAGGCCAGCCCTGTGTCCGTTACGCCTTGCCCGCTGACTGTCCATTTCATTGTTTCCTCTGCAGGAGATCTCGTTTCACTCTGGCGCGGACGCCCTGTGCATTAACCGCGTCGCAGATAAGAGGAACGGCAGGCTGCATCAGCCAGCGAGGCGCTCGCAGATAAATGGGTGCCGGGAGGTGTAGGGCGTCACGCCTGGTGTCGCTGGAGGCACCCAGTGCTCCGTATATCACATTATGCTGACCTGTAATTGCCAGTAAGCGAGCCGTGCCCCCTCGGATTAACACTCGCTTTCCGCGTTCTTGGGCTGTCTCCGGGCGTGCTGATGCTGCGTGTTTACTACCATTAGCTGGAGCTATTTCCGAGCGTCTTTTGGCACTGGATGCTGCAAAGTGGTTCAATTCTCCGCGGTGCATTATTTTCCACTGGAGTCAACAATTTAAGCCAATAAATATTCATACCCCGGGAACCCTGCAACCTTGGTGCTGCCTAATTTATCCTGGCAGTGAGTGGGTTACCGCTCCTGCTGCATTCAGTATATAGAAATAAGTGTTTTTTTCATGAAAATAGGATTTATATCTGCAATCCCCCCCCTTTTTTTTAGAGGATGGAACGGGTGTTCGAGGTCCTTAGGAGCTGAACCCCACTACATTAAGCTCAGGGGGCCGCCCTGTTCCTGCTGACGTTACCGTTACTTCCTGGTTTGTACAGGGTATTTAAATGGCCGCCCAATGGGGAAGCTGCAGCCGATGACGTTGTGGCTTCCCATTGGCTTAAAATTTAGCAGCCATTTTGTTCCCCCCCCCCCACGAGGGAGATTTAACTTCACTCGAGGGGGGATGGGGGGAAAGGGGGATCCCGGGAGTTGAAAATGGCTCCACCCATCCTACTATGGAAGTGACACCAAGGGGGCGGAGTTAGAGGCGGAGTCTAGACGTTGGCGGGCGCACGCATGCAAATGATACGCATAACACACAGATAGCGATCCTGAGCTACTTACCTGCCCCGGAGCGGCACGGTGGAGCCTCCCACGTGGCACAGGATTGTGGTGGGGGTGAGGGGGTGGACGCACGTTTCCAGACGGATCACCGCTGCGGTGCCGATGCCGCAGGAGAAAAGAAATGGAAGATGGGGGGGGGGGGGGTCCTCGGTTAGGTGCCACGTACCACTACACGTACTCAGCCTTTTAAACGTTATAGTTCAATGACGGAGTCGGGGGGCGCAGGGCGGCTCCGGGGTATCTCCCCCTCCCCCCGTTCAGAGAAATAAAACACCCCTAATAGAGGGGATTGCTGCATTGGGGAGCAGGGGGGGAGGGTGTGTATGTATCATTATGAGGTATAGCATAACAAGCTGTTTCCCCTAAAATTCGAACTGATTTTTTTTTGCGTGTATGGTGCCAGTGTACACAGCGCTGTACATAGAATTTTTGCAGTCACGGGTCCCTGCCCAGATGAATCTATGTTTTTGGTGCCCGAGGCACAGGGAGATAAAGTGACTCGCCCGAGATCACAAGGAGCCGACCCCGGGAATTGAACCAGGTCCCTCTCCAACCTCTCTCCAACCTCTCTTTCTTTCCAACCCCTCTCCCCTCTCTCTACGTTCCAACCTCTTGGTTTCTCTCTCACCTGTTTCCAATCTCTCTCTCCCTCTCACCTGTTTCCAATCTCCCTCTCACCTGTTTCCAATCTCCCTCTCACCTGTTTCCAATCTCCCTCTCACCTGTTTCCAATCTCTCTCTCACCTGTTTCCAATCTCTCTCCCACCTGTTTCCAATCTCTCTCTCACCTGTTTCCAATCTCTCTCTCACCTGTCTCCAATCTCTCTCTCACCTGTCTCCAACCTCCCTCAATCTCTCACCTCTCTCTCACCTGTTTCCAACCTCCCTCAATCTCTCACCTCCCTCTCTCACCTCTCTGTTTCCAACCTCCCTCCCTCTCTCACCTCTCTGTTTCCAACCTCCCTCGCTCTCTCACCTCTCTGTTTCCAACCTCCCTCGCTCTCTCACCTCTCTGTTTCCAACCTCCCTCGCTCTCTCACCTCTCTGTTTCCAACCTCCCTCGCTCTCTCACCTCTCTGTTTCCAACCTCCCTCGCTCTCTCACCTCTCTCTCTCATAACATGCCAGCCACATCACAAGAACCCCAGGGGGTTAACACAGGGCAGCAGCTGTATATACCGCTATGTGTCCGCGTTATTACCTTGTGGACCAGACTTGGAAATCCTTCGCTCTCGGCGTCGTGGCCTTTGATGACGCCTCCCCTGCCTCGGCGTCGTGGCCTTTGATGACGCCTCCCTGCCTCCCCTGCCTCGGCGCTTGCACTTATCTTCCATTTTTCAGTGGCTGGTTTTAAATGACTACTTTTCGTCCCGGCAGAAAACCGAGCTTGGATTTTAACCCCCGTAATGCTGGTTTGAACAATTGAGTGCAACTGCCGCGGCTGATGTCACACAAAAGATATTTTTGGAGTGTCGTTCTGAAAATTAGGTCGCAGTGAAAGCGTCGGAAAGCGAATCCCATGTCAACAGGCGGTGACAGGCGTCGTCTAATCCGCCCTGCGGATTGCGTTGTGCCGCGCCGGGATAATCCGTTCCGCGTTTTGCATTGCGACGCGTCGGACAATCCGTTCCGCGTTTTGCATTGCGACGCGTCGGATAATCCGTTCCGCGTTTTGCATTGCGACGCGTCGGACAATCCGTTCCGCGTTTTGCATTGCGACGCATCGGATAATCCGTTCCGCGTTTTGCATTGTGACACGTCGTAAAAGCGAATCGACGGATAGCGAGGGCCGCCTGCACTATTGTCCAAACATGGAACCCAGAGACGGGGACGGAAGCTAAGGCTCGCGAGACCTCCTGTGTCTGCCCACGGGCGTGTAAGACCTCAGGCTCGAACTGATCCCTGGATTTCTTTTCGGATTTAGGTTATCCTCACGCGGATCCCAAGACTTCCCGTACGGTATTACCCTTCCCCACCTCTGCTCTACCAAGCAGCACTTTTTAGATTACCTCTGCTAAGCCCCCCCCCCCCCCCCCGTCGCAGCGCTCTCGGTCAGCGCAGAGCTGACGGGATGGCGCCCCATGAAAAGAAGCGCGTTTCTCGCCCTTCGGAGGTTTTCTGCCACGCCTTCACGTTAAAACGATATCAGTGGGAGCGCCGGGCCACCGGATTGGCACGAGGCGCAGGTAAATCCTCCCGGCGCCGCCCCGCGTAATAAATACAGCAGAGGGGGGTACACGGGTTTTTATCCGGCCTTGCTTGGGTAACGGCCCAAGGATTTAGGGGGCCCGACAAAAGCCGTCAAATGTGTGTCGCCCAGCAGGTTACGGAGCTGCTCACATCGGCTGGTTTTGCCGCCAGCTCCTGCCGTATTTCACCTCCATGTTATGGCGCGTAGCCGCGCTGCCGGCTCCAGTTTCCCCGAGGGGCCCTAGTCATTTGCGCTGGGTTATTCCTTTGTCGCCAGCGTGTGAGAGTTTCACGTTTTTAACAGGCTCCTTGTACTTAGGAATAATGGGGCTTTCGTCATCAAAAGTTTCTCACCAACATTTGCGGAACCGAAATAACATTCGTCGTTAGGCGCCAACATTTTTGCCGTTAAAGGAACAGTCTCTCAATTAAAACCCCCCAAAAAAGAAGTGGGTGCAGGGGGTCCCCGGAGATGGACTGCGCTAATTTCAGGTCCGGGGATCCCCTTGCTCCCCGAGATTCTTGCTGGTAGCGGTTCCGTCCTTGTATTTAAATCCCAGCGCCGCGCGGTCCCGACAGGAATCCGTGACGGTTGGCGTTGCAGCTTCTTAGTAGTCCCGGGGAAACGCGGCACATTTAAAACACTGTTTTGGCTCCCCCCTGGAGGGGGGGGGGGGAGTGCTGCCGGCGGCTGAGTAGCCCAGGAATCGGGGGAGGCCAAAGAGCTGACATTAAAGTCTGGGAAACCCCCCTGCTTCTCACCCCCAAAAAAAGGTAGGGGGGGGGGGAGACAGCTTCCTGTAATGCCCATTTATATTTAATGTCCATTAATATTTAATGGACATTTAGGGCCTCATGCAGAGAGCAGCGCAAAAAGTGAAAGCGGCATTAATTGGCGGATTCTGCCTTCAGAAAGGCAGAAACCGGCAAGTTTAAAAAAAAGCGCCATTTTTTTTTTTCCCCCTTCAAATTCGCCGCGCGCCTGGAGAGTTTAAATTCTCTCCAGTTTTTTTCTCTGCCGTATGCAGAGAGCCGCGATCGCCATCTAGTGGCTGTTCGCGGCAAAAAAATGGCGCGATTTTCAACATTTTCCCTCTCCACCAAGCAGCTGGCGCTCCGCGGCCGGTGGAGGGGGAAAAAAAAAAACGCGATTTTTTCCCCAGTAGTTTCAACAGCGCTCATAGCGCTAATAGCGCTGGTTGAAACTCTCCATATGCAGAAAGGCAGTTTTCTGCCCTTTCTGCATATGGACATAAAAACTCTCCAAAAAAGGTAAAATTTTTCCCCCTCTCCAATTCTGCATAGCGCTGCTCTCTGCATGAGGCCCTTAGTCAGAGACCTGCTGTGCACTAATGATAACGGACTAACTGTAACGCCTGTATGCCCGCAGACCTGGCCAGTCCCCAGTACTGAGGTGGGTAAGGGTATAACGAGCACCCACAGCAGTGAGGGCGTGCCCGGAGTGTGGTAATGCGCTGCCGGGCCTGGTGAGAAAGGGTTAACGTATACTTGCAACGTCCAGGATGCCAGAGTTTGGATGGTAATGTCCGTGTGCCAGAGTTCAGGGGTAATAGAGAGGAGCGTGGTGATGTCCGTAAGCCAGTGTTCAGGGATAGGAGAGGGCAGCGTAAACGTATCCGAATGCAGGGTCCAAGGGCAGGAGAAGGCAGGGTAATCCAAATCAAAGCAGAGTTCAAGCCAGGGAGATCCAAAGGTAAGCAGGGACAGGAACCAGCGCTGAAAGAGACAGGAGAGCCGAGCATAGAGACTGCACACACAGGGGTCACAAGAAGCTATGCAGAGAAATGAACTAGAGGACAGACAGGGGTTATAAAGGAGGGAGCACCAATGGGAGAGGAGGAGCAGAGGGTAGAGTGAGGGGTTGAGCACCAATGGGAGAGAGAGGAGGAGCAGAGGGTAGAGTGAGGGGTTGAGCACCAATGGGAGAGGAGGAGCAGAGGGTAGAGTGAGGGGTTGAGCACCAATGGGAGAGGAGGAGCAGAGGGTAGAGTGAGGGGTTGAGCACCAATGGGAGAGGAGGAGCAGAGGGTAGAGTGAGGGGTTGAGCACCAATGGGAGAGAGAGGAGGAGCAGAGAGTAGAGTGAGGGGTTGAGCACCAATGGGAGAGGAGGAGCAGAGGGTAGAGTGAGGGGTTGAGCACCAATGGGAGAGGAGGAGCAGAGGGTAGAGTGAGGGGTTGAGCACCAATGGGAGAGGAGGAGCAGAGGGTAGAGTGAGGGGTTGAGCACCAATGGGAGAGAGAGGAGGAGCAGAGAGTAGAGTGAGGGGTTGAGCATCAATGGGAGAGAGAGGAGCAGAGGGTAGAGTGAGGGGTTGAGCACCAATGGGAGAGAGAGGAGGAGCAGAGGGTAGAGTGAGTTGTTGAGCACCAATGGGAGGAGCAGAGGGTAGAGTGAGGGGTTGAGCACCAATGGGAGAGGAGGAGCAGAGGGTAGAGTGAGGGGTTGAGCACCAATGGGAGAGAGAGGAGGAGCAGAGGGTAGAGTGAGGGGTTGAGCACCAATGGGAGAGAGAGGAGCAGAGAGTAGAGTGAGGGGTTGAGCATCAATGGGAGAGAGAGGAGCAGAGGGTAGAGTGAGGGGTTGAGCACCAATGGGAGAGAGAGGAGGAGCAGAGGGTAGAGTGAGGGGTTGAGCACCAATGGGAGAGAGAGGAGCAGAGGGTAGAGTGAGGGGTTGAGCACCAATGGGAGAGAGAGGAGGAGCAGAGGGTAGAGTGAGGGGTTGAGCACCAATGGGAGAGGAGAAGCAGAGGGTAGAGTGAGGGGTTGAGCACCAATGGGAGAGAGGAGGAGCAGAGGGTAGAGTGAGGGGTTGAGCACCGATGGGAGAGAGAGGAGGAGCAGAGGGTAGAGTGAGGGGTTGCAGAGATAGGTCAGAAGGAGAAAGGGAGGAGCAGAGGGTAGAGTGAGGGGTTGAGCACCGATGGGAGAGAGAGGAGGAGCAGAGGGTAGAGTGAGGGGTTGAGCACCGATGGGAGAGAGAGGAGGAGCAGAGGGTAGAGTGAGGGGTTGCAGAGATAGGTCAGAAGGAGAAAGGGAGGAGGCAGGTAGATCAGACAGGGAAATGGCTTGCACACTATGAGGGGCGGAACCAGGGCTCAGGGAAGACCTACAAGTGGAGCGTGTGCGCGCGCCTTCTGTAAGGGTGGGATGTGCGCGCACAGTGTGTGCCAGGGAGCGTGAGGAGCGTCGCGCCGTGGGGGCGCTCGCCAAGGACGGCGAGGGGGCTGAAGGAGGTAATGTGACAGGAGAGGGAATAGAGAGGCGCCGTGAGCAATGAGTGCCGCGGAGGGGATTGGGTGTTTGGGGATAAGCACGGACCTCGCGGGAAACGCGCGTGACAGCTGGACGTGCGTCCGGACAGGCCGCAGAGGAACGGGTGCGGGAGGAGGAAGGGAGAGGTGAACGAGGAGGTGGAGGAGAAAGGTCAGAGGCAGGGAGAACAGGGGTGACGGGGACACATTGGGAAGCAGGAATCCCCTTAACCGTCACAATATCACGGCGGGATCCTTATGCAGATGAAAAATAATTGGATGACAACCCATGTTGGATAGTGACAAAATCAATGCATTTATTTTATTATCTCATTGTTTCACTGTGACCTCAAAAAAAAAGACAAAAAGTGTGAAAATAACTTGGTGAAAAGGTGACAGAAATACTGCTGGAATAATGGGATGAATCTACGCCATTGTTACTGTGATGTCGCAGCCTGACCGCCTAGGAGATTGGGTAAGACACAGGACTTCCAGAAACTTCTTATCTTCTAGTGCAAGAACGTCAGACAGAGAGATGCCTCAGGCTACGTTCCTGGCCTTCTACCTCCACTGCTCTGAAGAGTCCGGTCGCGTTACATAACCGGGCGGGCATTTCTCAAGTGAAACTGCAGACATTAATGGCGCTGCTTGTGCCTGTTGAAACAATGCCCCGTGTAGAGACCTCCGGAAGCAGTCGAGGGGGTGACCAGCAGTTTTTCGGCGGGGTTTTTTTATTGGCTAGCAAGCTGTTGCTCCGTAGTAGGTGATTCGAATGGCCGTGCACACCTCACATTGGACGGCGTTGCTAGCACTGTATGATCCTGGGTCGCAGACCACTGCAAAATGCACAAAGTAATCAGTACAAAATAAAATCAGAGGCGTAGCTATGTGCGCGACCGGCGTGCACTGAGAAACGGGTGCAAGGGATACATAGAGCTTCAGAAAAACAAGTTTACAGCACTTAATCCCTTCACGGTCAGACTTTTAGGGGTCATAATTCCGTCGGGTTAAAGTTCTGATTGTGGAATATAATTGGAGAGGAGATAATAGGATGTAACTAAGAAAACCCCGCTCAACCTTCTAGGTTGTAATAGTGATTAATTGTTGCAAGGTGCTGCAGAGGAATAATCAGCAGAAAGGATATTTCAAAAAGGGGTGTTTGTGTCTGCAAACTAAGGTATTCCTATATAGCAAATAGTAACAGTGAACTTTGAATCCACAGTTTAAAATGTATACGTATAGCTAAATATACACGGATATTGATATATACTAATATAACAGATTATTTATTTAAAAAAAAAAAAACGACAAAACAAGAGTCTCTCAAAGGTCTATCCCAATGATTAATGAGTCCTGCTTAACTAACATCTAATTATTAATAATAATATTTATATTTAACTATATGTATATATTTTAACCTACAGGTTGGATCAAACGGTTACTATTTGCTTGGTGTGCGCCTATATAGAAATACCTTCGTTTGTATCTATACAAACGCCCTTTTTGGCGATAATAGCATATACCCATTTCTGCAGCACTTGCTGTCAATTCATCTATACACCATGTGTGTACGTAACCCCCACCCCCCACCCCCCACCCCTCCCTCCGCCCCCCACCACCACGTGTAAACTTTCATACATTTAAAGTGTGAAGCTTGTGGCAAACGTACAAAGAATACAAGTATCGTACATTTGTCACGGACAGGAGAGATGGGAAGAGTTTCCCCTGCAGGGCAGCAGCAAGTTATTCCAGCCTGCTTGGTACAAACCCCCCTCTGAGACATTTAGCAATTACACACAGGAAACAGGACTGGTGCTTCTCTACGCTCCCAGGGCTGGGGTAGGACTGAAGTGGTTAACCCTCGCAGCCAGCACTCACTGACCGGCAGACATTCTCCACCTGCCATGTCATTGCTGCTTTCTGTTGATGTTTAGCTGTCAGATAAATACATTTCAGGGCTAATGTTGACACTGAACGTCGTTATTCAACGTCACAGCTGCTTCTTGCTCCTGGCGATCAGCGCTTATAACCAGTGACAGCCTTCACTACATTACCAAACGAGACCCAGCATTCGCGCACACACTGTATGTTACTACGCTGAAGCGTGCAGCTCGGATATACTTAACTCCCATTATCTTCATGTATTGTACGGAGTGAGCTGTGCAGAACCCCCCTTGATAGCTTCCTGACAAGACGCGGTCTCATTAGTTGGATGAACTCGGGCTGATCCTGAACCTGTTCACTGCAGAAAGTGGAACATTTGTAGGACAGGAGGGAGCGCGTACCCCCCCCCCCCGTCCACCTCGCAGGCGTCTCCCCCGCCTCCTCTCTTCACAAACTGCTCTGGCTCCCCTTTCATACCGCTGTGTCTCCCCCTTACTTATGTCCTCCCTGGTGGCACGTGCATTATGGGTAACTGGGGAAGCGCTTGCTGTGATTAGCATGGAGGCGGTAGGGAAACGCCATGTGAATATTTCAGTCAGCGACCCCGCTTTACTTTGGGCCACATGTAATATGTGGTGCGAATACACAAGGTCTTATGTCCGAGTACCGCTTACTAAATAATATGACCCCTGGTCCCTATTGCCACGGACATCTCATCCCAACCTGCACCACATTTGTTTGATTTCCTTAGAAGAAATCTTTATGGGGGGTGGGGGGATCCAGGCGCACAATCCGGGGACTCCTTTACATCAGAGGCAGTGGGTGCCACGGGTAGCCCTAACATTGGCTGCATGTGCCACGGGTAGCCCTAACATTGGCTGCATGTGCCACGGGTAGCCCTAACATTGGCTGCATGTGCCACGAGTAGCCCTAACATTGGCTGCATGTGCCACGGGTAGCCCTAACTTTGGCTGCATGTGCCACGGGTAGCCCTAACATTGGCTACATATGCCACGGGTAGCCCTAACATTGGCTGCATGTGCCACGGGTAGCCCTAACATTGGCTGCATGTGCCACGAGTAGCCCTAACATTGGCTGCATGTGCCACGGGTAGCCCTAACTTTGGCTGCATGTGCCACGGGTAGCCCTAACATTGGCTGCATGTGCCACGGGTAGCCCTAACATTGGCTGCATGTGCCACGGGTAGCCCTAACATTGGCTGCATGTGCCACGAGTAGCCCTAACATTGGCTGCATGTGCCACGGGTAGCCCTAACATTGGCTGCATGTGCCACGGGTAGCCCTAACATTGGCTGCATGTGCCACGGGTAGCCCTAACATTGGCTGCATGTGCCAAGGGTAGCCCTAACATTGGCTGCATGTGCCACGGGTAGCCCTAACATTGGCTGCATGTGCCACGGGTAGCCCTAACATTGGCTGCATGTGCCACGGGTAGCCCTAACATTGGCTGCATGTGCCACGAGTAGCCCTAACATTGGCTGCATGTGCCACGGGTAGCACTAACATTGGCTGCATGTGCCACGGGTAGCCCTAACATTGGCTGCATGTGCCACAGGTAGCCCTAACATTGGCTGCATGTGCCACGGGTAGCCCTAACATTGGCTGCATGTGCCACGGGTAGCCCTAACATTGGCTGCATGTGCCACGGGTAGCCCTAACATTGGCTGCATGTGCCACGGGTAGCCCTAACATTGGCTGCATGTGCCACGGGTAGCCCTAACTTTGGCTGCATGTGCCACGGGTAGCCCTAACATTGGCTGCATGTGCCACGGGTAGCCCTAACATTGGCTGCATGTGCCACGGGTAGCCCTAACATTGGCTGCATGTGCCACGGGTAGCCCTAACATTGGCTGCATGTGCCACGAGTAGCCCTAACATTGGCTGCATGTGCCACGGGTAGCCCCACGCTCCCACTGACTCCAAGACCGCTGCTGTTCCCCAATGCATTCTGGGACGTGCGGCCTGCTGACTAGAGCCGCCCCGGGGCAGTGAGAAGAGTGGGGGGGGGGGGGTTCTCCATATCTCACTGTTTACTCTGGCATCAGCGGCTTTTATCTCTGAATGGCAGCCGTGTTCTCACGTGATATACATTGTATGATGAGACAATAAGGCCACGGCGGGTTCTATGAAAAGAATGGGATAAGTAACAGCGCACACGGCGCGCCTGAGCGTCCCTGCGCCGCCTCGCGTCTTATCGTTAGCGGCTTTTCCTAGAAAGGAGCACAGTGTGCGAGCAGCATTAGCTTATGCTCAGAAAATAAGTATGTGCGTTACAAGCTGAATGAAAACACAGCCGCATGAAAGGGCCAATTTCCTCCCACGGTGAGAGAGAGAAAGCAGGGAAAGCAGACAGCCCCCTTTCCCTCGCTCCTCCAGCCCGGGCAACAAATTATTATAATTACCATGCTAAATCAATATGCCTGACAAAGAAAAGATTACGTTACTCCTCTGATGGTTGTGCAATCAATTCAAACTCAGCGTGTGCGGCGGCGGCAGAGGAGGAGACACAGAATGGGAACTTATCTCCCAGGCCCCGTGCGACATGCTCCTGAAAACGAGTGATGGCCGGGGGGGGGGCTCACAGGCTGGGCGGGAATTACATCAGGGGGTGCAGGATAGGAGCGTGTTTGGGGGTTACGCTGACATGGACACCCAGGTTACATTACAACGATACATCGCACGGGGCCACGGTTTGGGTTATCTAGTCTCCCCCTTTTTATTCTCGTCACAAAGATTATTTGCTGGGATAAAACCCCGGAGAAATGCGATGGCCCGAGCAGCCGAAATTGCAGCACCCCCTTATAATAAACCCCAGAAATAATGTGTCCGTTATCTCTCACTAGCTGACCCTTCTGTAAACACTTGGCTGGCGCATTGAGCAAAGGCAGAGAAAAGCGCCTTAATACTGTGTACCCAACCCCGTCATTGCCAGCGAGCAGGTAATAGCAACCGCAATGCACCTCACACGTGGGACAGCCTGCCGGAGACTCTCACAGCCGCCACCAGGCCACGTAATTAGTAAGTGGTGCTATTCCCACCACACACCTCCCAGCCCAGGAGCTGGTATCCGGTACCTTCCGGACCGGCACTTATTAAACGTGGGGCGGATTCCCCAGACGACGCTGTGCTTGGGAAATAAAGCCGGTGTTACCGCAGCAGCCGGAGCAGTCGTGGTGCGTGACCTCGTTTTTCCCAAAGCCGGGGCGGCAGCTGTCAGAGCGCGTGATCTCCAAACTGTGCGGGATGTAATGTATGTCCGGGACGTTCACAAAGTCTTCCCTCAGCACGCGAGGCTGCTCAATGAAGAACTCCTGTATCCGATCTCTGGCCTAAAGTGCGAGCACAAGCGGAGGCGTCAGCATGCGCTCAGCACCCGGATCTCTCACTATATACCCCACATCTCACCCGGATCTCTCACTATATACCCCTCACCCTGATATCTCACTATATACCCCACATCTCACCCAAATGTCTCACTATATACCCCTCACCCTGATATCTCACTATATACCCCTCACCCCGATATCTCACTATATACCCCTCACCCTGATATCTCACTATATACCCCTCACATCTCACCCTGATATCTCACTATATACCCCTCACATCTCACCCGGATCTCTCACTATATACCCATCACATCTCACCCGAATGTCTCACTATATACCCCTCACCCTGATATCTCACTATATACCCCTCACCCTGATATCTCACTATATACCCCTCACATCTCACCCGAATGTCTCACTATATACCCCTCACCCTGATATCTCACTATATACCCCTCACCCTGATATCTCACTATATACCCCTCACCCTGATCTCACTATATACCCCTCACATCTCACCCGAATGTCTCACTATATACCCCTCACCCTGATATCTCACTATATACCCCTCACCCTGATATCTCACTATATACCCCTCACCCTGATATCTCACTATATACCCCTCACATCTCACCCTGATATCTCACTGTATACCCCTCACATCTCACTATATACCCCTCACATCTCACTATATACCCCACATCTCACCCTGATATCTCACTATATACCCCTCACATCTCACTATATACCCCACATCTCACCCGGATCTCTCACTATATACCCCTCACATCTCACTATATACCCCACATCTCACCCGGATCTCTCACTATATACCCCTCACATCTCACTATATACCCCACATCTCACCCGGATCTCTCACTATATACCCCTCACATCTCACTATATACCCCACATCTCACCCGGATCTCTCACTATATACCCCTCACATCTCACTATATACCCCACATCTCACCCGGATCTCTCACTATATACCCCACATCTCACCCTGATATCTCACTATATACCCCTCACATCTCACTATATACCCCACATCTCACCCGGATCTCTCACTATATACCCCACATCTCACCCGAATGTCTCACTATATACCCCTCACATCTTACCCTGATATCTCACTATATACCCCTCACCCTGATATCTCACTATATACCCCTCACCCTGATATCTCACTATATACCCCTCACATCTCACCCTGATATCTCACTATATACCCCTCACATCTCACTATATACCCCACATCTCACCCGAATGTCTCACTATATACCCCTCACCCTGATATCTCACTATATACCCCTCACCCCGATATCTCACTATATACCCCTCACATCTCACCCGAATGTCTCACTATATACCCCTCACCCTGATATCTCACTATATACCCCTCACCCTGATATCTCACTATATACACCTCACATCTCACCCTGATATCTCACTATATACCCCTCACATCTCACTATATACCCCTCACATCTCACTATATACCCCTCACATCTCACTATATACCCCTCACATCTCACTATATACCCCACATCTCACCCGAATATCTCACTATATACCCCTCACATCTCACTATATACCCCACATCTCACCCTGATATCTCACTATATACCCCTCACATCTCACTATATACCCCACATCTCACCCGAATGTCTCACTATATACCCCTCACCCTGATATCTCACTATATACCCCTCACCCCGATATCTCACTATATACCCCTCACCCTGATATCTCACTATATACACCTCACATCTCACCCTGATATCTCACTATATACCCCTCACATCTCACTATATACCCCTCACATCTCACCCGGATCTCTCACTATATACCCATCACATCTCACTATATACCCCACATCTCACCCTGATATCTCACTATATACCCCTCACATCTCACTATATACCCCACATCTCACCCTGATATCTCACTATATACCCCACATCTCACCCTGATATCTCACTATATACCCCTCACCCTGATATCTCACTATATACCCCACATCTCACCCTAATATCTCACTATATACCCCTCACATCTCCCCCTGATATCTCACTGTATACCCCTCACATCTCACTATATACCCCTCACATCTTACCCTGATATCTCACTGTATACCCCTCACATCTCACTATATACCCCTCACATCTTACCCTGATATCTCACTGTATACCCCTCACATCTCACTATATACCCCTCACATCTCACCCTGATATCTCACTATATACCCCTCACATCTCACTATATACCCCACATCTCACCCTGATATCTCACTATATACCCCTCACATCTCACTATATACCCCACATCTCACCCTGATATCTCACTATATACCCCTCACATCTCACTATATACCCCACATCTCACCCGAATGTCTCACTATATACCCCTCACCCTGATATCTCACTATATACCCCTCACCCCGATATCTCACTATATACCCCTCACCCTGATATCTCACTATATACACCTCACATCTCACCCTGATATCTCACTATATACCCCTCACATCTCACTATATACCCCTCACATCTCACCCGGATCTCTCACTATATACCCATCACATCTCACTATATACCCCACATCTCACCCTGATATCTCACTATATACCCCTCACATCTCACTATATACCCCACATCTCACCCTGATATCTCACTATATACCCCACATCTCACCCTGATATCTCACTATATACCCCTCACCCTGATATCTCACTATATACCCCTCACATCTCACCCTAATATCTCACTATATACCCCTCACATCTCCCCCTGATATCTCACTGTATACCCCTCACATCTCACTATATACCCCTCACATCTTACCCTGATATCTCACTGTATACCCCTCACATCTCACTATATACCCCTCACATCTCACCCTGATATCTCACTATATACCCCTCACATCTCACTATATACCCCACATCTCACCCTGATATCTCACTATATACCCCTCACATCTCACTATATACCCCACATCTCACCCGAATGTCTCACTATATACCCCTCACCCTGATATCTCACTATATACCCCTCAACCCGATATCTCACTATATACCCCTCACCCTGATATCTCACTATATACACCTCACATCTCACCCTGATATCTCACTATATACCCCTCACATCTCACTATATACCCCTCACATCTCACCCGGATCTCTCACTATATACCCATCACATCTCACTATATACCCCACATCTCACCCTGATATCTCACTATATACCCCTCACATCTCACTATATACCCCACATCTCACCCTGATATCTCACTATATACCCCACATCTCACCCTGATATCTCACTATATACCCCTCACCCTGATATCTCACTATATACCCCTCACATCTCACCCTAATATCTCACTATATACCCCTCACATCTCCCCCTGATATCTCACTGTATACCCCTCACATCTCACTATATACCCCTCACATCTTACCCTGATATCTCACTGTATACCCCTCACATCTCACTATATACCCCTCACATCTTACCCTGATATCTCACTGTATACCCCTCACATCTCACCCTGATATCTCACTATATAACCCTCACATCTCACCCTAATATCTCACTATACCCTCCTCTGCTCCACCTTACATCTCACCCTAATATCTCACTATATACCCTCACATCTCACCCTAATATCTCACTATACCCTGCTCTGCCCCTCCTTACATCTCACCCTAATATCTCACTATACCCTCCTCTGCCCCTCCTTACATCTCCCCCTAATATCTCACTATACCCTCCTCTGACCCTCCTTATATCTCACCCAAATATCTCACTATACCCTCCTCTGCCCCTCCTTACATCTCACCCTAATATCTCACTATACCCTCCTCTGCCCCTCCTTACATCTCACCCTAATCTCACTATACCCTCCTCTGCCCCTCCTTACATCTCACCCTAATATCTCACTATACCCTCCTCTGTCCCTCCTTACATCTCACCCTAATATCTCACTATACCCTCCTCTGCCCCTCCTTACATCTCAGCCCTAATATCTCACTATTCCCTCCTCTGCCCCTCCTTACATCTCACCCCAATATCTCACTATACCCCCCTCTGCCCCTCCTTACATCTCACCCTAATATCTCACTATACCCCCCTCTGCCCCTCCTTACATCTCACCCTAATATCTCACTATACCCTCCTCTGCCCCTCCTTACATCACGCCCTAATATCTCACTATACCCTCCTCTCCCCCTCCTTACATCTCACCCTAATATCTCACTATACCCTCCTCTCCCCCTCCTTACATCTCACCCTAATATCTCACTATACCCTCCTCTCCCCCTCCTTACATCTCACCCTAATATCTCACTATACCCTCCTCTGCCCCTCCTTATATCTCACCCTAATATCTCACTATACCCTCCTCTCCCCCTCCTTACGTCTCACCCTAATATCTCACTATACCCTCCTCTGCCCCTCCTTACATTTCACCCTAATATCTCACTATACCCCCCTCTGCCCCTCCTTACATCTCACCCTAATATCTCACTATACCCTTCTCTGCCCCTCCTTACATCTCACCCTAATATCTCACTATACCCTCCTCTGCCCCTCCTTACATTTCACCCTAATATCTCACTATACCCTCCTTTGCCCCTCCTTACATCTCACCGTTTGTATCTAAAGCCCCCTTCCACCTAAAACCTGTCTCCCTCACTGCCCCGCACCTCTGGAATGCCCTCTCCCTCAATATCCGATTTGCACCCTCTCTCCACCTTTAGGACCCACCTTAAAACACACCTCTGTAACTAAACATATGGGCAGCTCCGCTGGCTGACACTACATCTCATATGTACTGACCGTGGCCCCCTGCAGACGCACTTACCAGAACGCTCTCCTACTGTCTCTGTACGTTCTCCCCCACTTAGAGTGTGAGCTCTTCAGGGCAGGGCTCCCTTTCCTATTGTTTTATGTCTCATGCTCTTATTTGCACTGCGTTATATGATGACCCGTGCGTTGCTGCTGCGACGCGCTATGTACCTGGACGGTGCTACACACACACACACACACACACACACACACACACACACACACACACACACACACACACACACACACACACGGCGCGGCAGAAACCTACCTTTTGCACTCGCTTATTGCTATCGTCTTCGCAATCATACGAAATGCCTCTGCATATTGACTCCCAACCGCGGCCAAACGGATTGACTGAAGTGACAGGAAGAAGACACGGAAAGAAATGAGGAACACAAGGGGTGTCATGTCATCCTAAAGACATTATCGCCACTATTTATCACACTACTTTGGCACGGTTTCATTAGCAAAGTGCTACGGGGACTCGCGGTAAGGAGAATGTGGGGGAGTCAGGGTAAGGAGAATGTGGGGGAGTCAGGGTAAGGAGAATGTGGGGGACTCGGGGTAAGGAGAATGTGGGGGAGTCGCGGTAGGGAGAATGAGGGGGAGTCGGGGTAAGGAGAATGTGGGGGAGTCGGGGTAAGGAGAATGTGGGGGAGTCGGGGTAAGGAGAATGTGGGGGAGTCAGGGTAAGGAGAATGTGGGGGAGTCAGGGTAAGGAGAATGTGGGGGAGTCAGGGTAAGGAGAATGTGGGGGAGTCAGGGTAAGGAGAATGTGGGGGAGTCGGGGTAAGGAGAATGTGGGGGAGTAGGGGTAAGGAGAATGTGGGGGAGTCGCGGTAAGGAGAATGTGGGGGAGTCGCGGTAAGGAGAATGAGGGGGAGTCGGGGTAAGGAGAATGTGGGGGAGTCGGGGTAAGGAGAATGTGGGGGAGTCGCGGTAGGGAGAATTAGGGGGAGTCGGGGTAAGGAGAATGTGGGGGAGTCGCGGTAGGGAGAATTAGGGGGAGTCGGGGTAAGGAGAATGTGGGGGAGTCGCGGTAGGGAGAATTAGGGGGAGTCGCGGTAGGGAGAATTAGGGGGAGTCGGGGTAAGGAGAATGTGGGGGAGTCGGGGTAACGAGAATGTGGGGGACTCGGGGTAAGGAGAATTTGGGGGAGTCGGGGTAAGGAGAATTTGGGGGTGCTGCAAGGAGAATGTGGGGGAGTTGTGGCAAACGAGAATGTGGGGGACTCGGGGTAAGGAGAATTTGGGGGAGTCGGGGTAAGGAGAATTTGGGGG
The DNA here is from genome assembly GCF_040206685.1 of Ascaphus truei. Taxonomy (NCBI): domain Eukaryota; kingdom Metazoa; phylum Chordata; class Amphibia; order Anura; family Ascaphidae; genus Ascaphus; species Ascaphus truei. The sequence continues at coordinate 157,329 of NC_134505.1, forward strand.
TGCTGCAAGGAGAATGTGGGGGAGTCGGTGATTTACCTGATACACACATGATTACGAGATGTCCTTTTTATATATTGTTTTCTACTGCAAGTAAATTGGGGGGATAAAATGATCATTACTACCCAAAATGTCCCCACTGTACGACGTGTTTGGCTGTATCCGTTCCCCCTTGGTATGAGAAACGTATGTCACATTATGACAGCGCAGGCGGCCATTGTGCTTCCCAGTTTCTCTTGGAAGCAATGTTTACTTATTTTTATCTCATATACTGTCCCTTTATTCTCCTATTCCCCAGAACGTCTGAACACCGGCTTAAAGGAAACGTGTCAGATTTCATTCAAGTGACCAGGCGTCCAGCGCAGGAAGACGTCTCACGCATTAGCACCACTTAGTAAATGGGGCCCAATTCCCTATGTTTTCTTGCTCATGCTTCCTCAGCGCACAAACCCCACTACTTTGTATTCGCAATACTGCCCCGCCTGCGCCTCCCATACAAGGCACGTTACCGGGATGGGGGGGGGGGGAGGGGGTGTTATAGCAGGAGGTACCGGCCCATTTCCCAGCATGACACTTACAGTTAGTGGTCTCTGGGCCGTGCGGTGAAGATCTGATTAGTGACGGTTGTGAGGAGAGCGCAGCTCGATATTATCGATGCTGAGAGGAGCCCCGCTATGTAACGGCGGCGGGATACCTCCTCTCCCCCAGGAAAGGGGAGCACACGGAGGCTTGTTTTTATTTGAACTATTTAGGATGAGAAGCCCCGCGGCAAATGATCCCGGCTTAACCCCTTGTGTGCTTACAAAGACGGCACCGCCTTCCAGGCCCCGGCAGTGGAAGCGCGGCTCACGTTATGCTCCTACACGTCCCGTTTATTACGATACGCTCCATGTCCTTTCTATGTGTGGGGACAGGGCTAACGAGGGTTTAACCCTTACAGCTGCGGCCTGTGTGGGGGGATCGCACGTCCGTAGCGGGCCCCCCGCGGTGGTTGCATGTCACCGTGGGGTTTCCTGGGCAGCAGGGACAGTACGCCTGGCTACATCTGTCAGAACATGACTTGCAATTCATCTTAGGCGCTGATCTGTACTGTGCACTAAGGGACTGACAAGCAAGCTGCCTTTGTCTCTCCTGCATAATAACAAACACTCCCTCCTTTAATGCCCATCCCCAGAGAGACCCTGGTAGCAGAGTTTGAGCAGTGACAGCTAACACATCCCGTTAAGTAGCCCCCACAGACCATGCTCTGAGAAAGAGGTCTGCTCGGGGAGGAAGTCCTCCTCCTCCTCCTGACTCATGGAACAGCCTCCGGCTGAGATCCTGGTTGTTAGTTCAGCGCGGCGGTGGAGGCGGCGTGGACACACCGCTACGTGAGATATGAAAGGAAGCCACGGCCCGAACATGCGGTGAGGTTTCACAACAAACAGAAGCTGGCTGGGAAGGGGCCAGTGCTCCGTAGGTGTTAATTTCACATGCTAATTAAACAGCATCACAACTAATAGTGCGTCTCACATGCACAAGCGACGCTGCTCTGGGTAACCACACTCAGTGCAGATGCTTTTAGCAGTGTAAAGATGGAGCTGCTTTCCTTGGGTGTTTGTGTGTAATGTGCGAGATGAGTGAGATAACCCTCTCACGCTTCCTTAGCTGGAGGCAGAGATACTTGCTACCATCGTGCTTGTGTTTGAGTGTCACCTTTGGGCGACTTGCAAGAATAACTGCAGCTTGCAGAGGAAATCCAGCTGCAGCCTGCTGAATTTCACTTTCTGTGATAACGCACAGTATTGCATTGTAACATTGCAGAATATCAGTCTGCAAAGGGTCTCCTGGCAGTGGGACACCCAGTGGGAGCTATAACTGGCTACATCTGTATATCGCCTCCCTGCTATCAAGGAGAAGGAGGCAAATCTCTACACAGACACAATTTCTACACGTTGGGTTCCTTTAAATCTCTGTAACCCCGCTAGTAACTAATTGCTTAGCGGTGACTTGTAGTCTCTTCAGGTAATGAAACCTAGCGGTATTCATATGGTAACCAGCTCCAGCCCGCCGCACCTATTACTGAGCGCAATAACCACGCTCAGAAACTGGAGGATAGGAGGCGGAGGGGAAGTAATGGCCACGTCACGGCAGAGGTTCAGCCAATGAGGGCGAACCAGCCGTGTGACGTCATGGCCGCGCCCTCGCCTTGAGTGATCTCTGTTGCGCGCGCGCACTGAGGCCGTAGCCTACGGGTACACAAAAACGCTTGGGATAGGCGCAATTCTGTCCTACATATCCTAAATGCGTCCTGAGGTTTCACAGCAGCGGGGGAATTGGACACGGAGGGGCCGAGGGGTTCTTATCTGCTGTCAATTCCTGTGACGTTACGTAAAACACTCCAAATAAAAACGTGGTTTTAAACCCCTCCGTACTATTGAACAGCAACTGCCTTCCGGCAACACCCGTCACAAGGATTCATAAAGCCGAGGATCGTCCCGAAAAGTCACGTCAAAAAATATATAAAAATACAGGCTATAAAAGAAAGAAGCAGGCTCCAGGCGTCTGTCACGATAATGTCATGAGCTATTCAGTATTTTAATCGATCTGGTTCTCCAGGGGTTAATGTGGTTACTGTTTGTCGTAAAATACAATATATTGGTTTTCGACAGACCAAGAACCTTCCTGGGTCTGTGCAGATCTTCTAAAGTGCGCTTAATTGGGGGAGGTTATCACTAATGGCTCACTAAAAAGAGACATATGTGTTGTTTAGATGGCTATAAACCGATAACCAGATACTACTCTGTCAGCCTCAAAGAAAACAGAACATTGCTGAGTAATCACTTGTGTATGTCAGAGAGAGGTGTGCGAAACAGGTCACCGCTGAGCCGGAGGACTTTATTCAAAATGAGAATGTCGTGTGACATCATCTATTCTGAATAACAACAGGAACGTCTATTTCACATAATAACAGGAACATGTGCGGCGTTGTGGCAATAAGAAATCAAACCACACACCACATGGGTAAGGAGGTGCCAAGGACAGGTAACGGTTTCTCCAGCGAAAATAGCCGAGAGGCGATAACGTTTTACACGCAGGCGTGCGTGGGGATAGCACGGACGCAGCCGTGACGGTGCATCGTTTTTCTATAATGGATAGGGACCTGAAACCCTGGCAGATATACATGACATATTTTGCATACTTCTCAGGTGGTGGCAGCATATAGATGTGATTGTAACGGAGTAAGGGGTTAATATTAACTCATTGGAGATACCTTTGCAGATGAGAAAAGTGAGTTGGCTAGAGTAGCTGTGTGTATTAACCCTGGTTACATGTCTAAGTCACGTGCTCACACGTGTGATGTCCGTGACAGGTGGTACATGGGGACGGATTGTTCATTTGAGGGACCTCTGCGGAGGTGAGAAGTGGGACCGCTTGCGAGCGGTGTATTAACCCTTGTCCTGTATGTAGGTCACGGGCCCATACGTGGCAAATATCATTAAAAACCCAAACAATATCGCATGACTGGGGTACCTTTAGGGGGGATCGGCTACCGAGTACGGCGCTCGCCAACAAGGAAGCGCCTCATCTCCCCCTGAATAACACTTCGGAAAGCAGCACGGTACCAACGTTTCCGTCCAGCAGGAGACGGACACGCCTTGGCTCCCACCCCCGTGGCGCGGGCTTACCTCTGAACGTAACAAACAGCTCGCTTTGCAGCGTGTGCTGCGGTGCTTTGATGACGTGGCACTTATAAAACTTGTTGGTTAGATGGCAGGTCAGGCCGGACACGAGCCCCTCTACTAGGTCAAGCAGCTTGTCGTAAAAGTGCCCGTTGGCCGCCGTGTCGCAGGGCTTGGCGGTAAAGCGCACGTTTATCTGGTACATGTAGTCGGGCTCCCGGTACGCTGGGAAGAGAAAGGGGGTTGTGTGTGAGGGTGAGCAGCTTGCTGCTAGTTACACGGGAGAGAAAGGGGTGTGTGTGTGAGCCCTGTGTGAGGGTGAGCAGCTTGCTGCTAGTTACACGGGAGAGAAAGGGGTGTGTGTGTGAGCCCTGTGTGAGGGTGAGCAGCTTGCTGCTAGTTACACGGGAGAGAAAGGGGTGTGTGTGTGAGCCCTGTGTGAGGGTGAGCAGCTTGCTGCTAGTTACACGGGAGAGAAAGGGGTGTGTGTGTGAGCCCTGTGTCAGGGTGAGCAGCTTGCTGCTAGTTACACGGGAGAGAAAGGGGTGTGTGTGTGAGCCCTGTGTGAGGGTGAGCAGCTTGCTGCTAGTTACACGGGAGAGAAAGGGGTGTGTGTGTGAGCCCTGTGTCAGGGTGAGCAGCTTGCTGCTAGTTACACGGGAGAGAAAGGGGTGTGTGTGTGAGCCCTGTGTCAGGGTGAGCAGCTTGCTGCTAGTTACACGGGAGAGAAAGGGGTGTGTGTGTGAGCCCTGTGTCAGGGTGAGCAGCTTGCTGCTAGTTACACGGGAGAGAAAGGGGTGTGTGTGTGAGCCCTGTGTGAGGGTGAGCAGCTTGCTGCTAGTTACACGGGAGAGAAAGGGGTGTGTGTGTGAGCCCTGTGTGAGGGTGAGCAGCTTGCTGCTAGTTACATGGGAGAGAAAGGGGTGTGTGTGAGCCCTGTGTGAGGGTGAGCAGCTTGCTGCTAGTTACATGGGAGAGAAAGGGGTGTGTGTGTGAGCCCTGTGTGAGGGTGAGCAGCTTGCTGCTAGTTACACGGGAGAGAAAGGGGTGTGTGTGTGAGCCCTGTGTGAGGGTGAGCAGCTTGCTGCTAGTTACACGGGAGAGAAAGGGGTGTGTGTGAGCCCTGTGTGAGGGTGAGCAGCTTGCTGCTAGTTACACGGGAGAGAAAGGGGTGTGTGTGTGAGCCCTGTGTGAGGGTGAGCAGCATGCTGCTAGTTACACGGGAGAGAAAGGGGTGTGTGTGAGCCCTGTGTGAGGGTGAGCAGCTTGCTGCTAGTTACACGGGAGAGAAAGGGGTGTGTGTGTGAGCCCTGTGTGAGGGTGAGCAGCTTGCTGCTAGTTACACGGGAGAGAAAGGGGTGTGTGTGAGCCCTGTGTCAGGGTGAGCAGCTTGCTGCTAGTTACACGGGAGAGAAAGGGGTGTGTGTGAGCCCTGTGTCAGGGTGAGCAGCATGCTGCTAGTTACACGGGAGAGAAAGGGGTGTGTGTGAGCCCTGTGTGAGGGTGAGCAGCTTGCTGCTAGTTACACGGGAGAGAAAGGGGTGTGTGTGTGAGCCCTGTGTGAGGGTGAGCAGCTTGCTGCTAGTTACACGGGAGAGAAAGGGGTGTGTGTGAGCCCTGTGTCAGGGTGAGCAGCTTGCTGCTAGTTACACGGGAGAGAAAGGGGTGTGTGTGTGAGCCCTGTGTCAGGGTGAGCAGCTTGCTGCTAGTTACACGGGAGAGAAAGGGGTGTGTGTGTGAGCCCTGTGTGAGGGAGAGCAGCTTGCTGCTAGTTACACGGGAGAGAAAGGGGTGTGTGTGTGAGCCCTGTGTGAGGGTGAGCAGCATGCTGCTAGTTACACGGGAGAGAAAGGGGTGTGTGTGTGAGCCCTGTGTCAGGGTGAGCAGCTTGCTGCTAGTTACACGGGAGAGAAAGGGGTGTGTGTGTGAGCCCTGTGTCAGGGTGAGCAGCTTGCTGCTAGTTACACGGGAGAGAAAGGGGTGTGTGTGTGTGAGCCCTGTGTCAGGGTGAGCAGCTTGTTGCTAGTTACACGGGAGAGAAAGGGGTGTGTGTGTGAGCCCTGTGTCAGGGTGAGCAGTTTGCTGCTAGTTACACGGGAGAGAAAGGGGTGTGTGTGTGAGCCCTGTGTGAGGGTGAGCAGCTTGCTGCTAGTTACACGGGAGAGAAAGGGGTGTGTGTGTGAGCCCTGTGTCAGGGTGAGCAGCTTGCTGCTAGTTACACGGGAGAGAAAGGGGTGTGTGTGTGAGCCCTGTGTCAGGGTGAGCAGCTTGCTGCTAGTTACACGGGAGAGAAAGGGGTTTGTGTGTGAGCCCTGTGTCAGGGTGAGCAGCTTGCTGCTAGTTACACGGGAGAGAAAGGGGTGTGTGTGTGAGCCCTGTGTGAGGGTGAGCAGCTTGCTGCTAGTTACACGGGAGAGAAAGGGGTGTGTGTGTGTGAGCCCTGTGTCAGGGTGAGCAGCTTGTTGCTAGTTACACGGGAGAGAAAGGGGTGTGTGTGTGAGCCCTGTGTGAGGGTGAGCAGCTTGCTGCTAGTTACACGGGAGAGAAAGGGGTGTGTGTGTGAGCCCTGTGTGAGGGCGAGCAGCTTGCTGCTAGTTACACGGGAGAGAAAGGGGTGTGTGTGTGAGCCCTGTGTCAGGGTGAGCAGCTTGCTGCTAGTTACACGGGAGAGAAAGGGGTGTGTGTGTGAGCCCTGTGTCAGGGTGAGCAGCTTGCTGCTAGTTACACGGGAGAGAAAGGGGTGTGTGTGTGAGCCCTGTGTCAGGGTGAGCAGCTTGCTGCTAGTTACACGGGAGAGAAAGGGGTGTGTGTGTGTGAGCCCTGTGTCAGGGTGAGCAGCTTGCTGCTAGTTACACGGGAGAGAAAGGGGTGTGTGTGTGTGAGCCCTGTGTGAGGGAGAGCAGCTTGCTGCTAGTTACACGGGAGAGAAAGGGGTGTGTGTGTGAGCCCTGTGTGAGGGTGAGCAGCATGCTGCTAGTTACACGGGAGAGAAAGGGGTGTGTGTGTGAGCCCTGTGTGAGGGTGAGCAGCATGCTGCTAGTTACACGGGAGAGAAAGGGGTGTGTGTGGGAGCCCTGTGTGAGGGTGAGCAGCATGCTGCTAGTTACACGGGAGAGAAAGGGGTGTGTGTGGGAGCCCTGTGTGAGGGTGAGCAGCTTGCTGCTAGTTACACGGGAGAGAAAGGGGTGTGTGTGTGAGCCCTGTGTCAGGGTGAGCAGCTTGCTGCTAGTTACACGGGAGAGAAAGGGGTGTGTGTGTGAGCCCTGTGTCAGGGTGAGCAGCTTGCTGCTAGTTACACGGGAGAGAAAGGGGTGTGTGTGTGAGCCCTGTGTGAGGGTGAGCAGCTTGCTGCTAGTTACACGGGAGAGAAAGGGGTGTGTGTGTGAGCCCTGTGTGAGGGTGAGCAGCTTGCTGCTAGTTACACGGGAGAGAAAGGGGTGTGTGTGTGAGCCCTGTGTGAGGGTGAGCAGCATGCTGCTAGTTACACGGGAGAGAAAGGGGTGTGTGTGAGCCCTGTGTCAGGGTGAGCAGCTTGCTGCTAGTTACACGGGAGAGAAAGGGGTGTGTGTTTGAGCCCTGTGTGAGGGTGAGCAGCTTGCTGCTAGTTACACGGGAGAGAAAGGGGTGTGTGTGTGAGCCCTGTGTCAGGGTGAGCAGCTTGCTGCTAGTTACACGGGAGAGAAAGGGGTGTGTGTGTGAGCCCTGTGTCAGGGTGAGCAGCTTGTTGCTAGTTACACGGGAGAGAAACGGGTGTGTGTGTGGGCCCTGTGTCAGGGTGAGCAGTTTGCTGCTAGTTACACGGGAGAGAAAGGGGTGTGTGTGTGAGCCCTGTGTCAGGGTGAGCAGCTTGCTGCTAGTTACACGGGAGAGAAAGGGGTGTGTGTGTGAGCCCTGTGTCAGGGTGAGCAGCTTGTTGCTAGTTACACGGGAGAGAAAGGGGTGTGTGTGTGGGCCCTGTGTCAGGGTGAGCAGTTTGCTGCTAGTTACACGGGAGAGAAAGGGGTGTGTGTGTGAGCCCTGTGTGAGGGTGAGCAGCATGCTGCTAGTTACACGGGAGAGAAAGGGGTGTGTGTGTGAGCCCTGTGTCAGGGTGAGCAGCTTGCTGCTAGTTACACGGGAGAGAAAGGGGTGTGTGTGTGAGCCCTGTGTCAGGGTGAGCAGCTTGCTGCTAGTTACACGGGAGAGAAAGGGGTGTGTGTGTGAGCCCTGTGTCAGGGTGAGCAGCTTGCTGCTAGTTACACGGGAGAGAAAGGGGTGTGTGTGTGAGCCCTGTGTCAGGGTGAGCAGCTTGCTGCTAGTTACACGGGAGAGAAAGGGGTGTGTGTGTGAGCCCTGTGTCAGGGTGAGCAGCATGCTGCTAGTTACACGGGAGAGAAAGGGGTGTGTGTGTGAGCCCTGTGTGAGGGAGAGCAGCTTGCTGCTAGTTACACGGGAGAGAAAGGGGTGTGTGTGTGTGAGCCCTGTGTGAGGGTGAGCAGCTTGCTGCTAGTTACACGGGAGAGAAAGGGGTGTGTGTGTGAGCCCTGTGTGAGGGTGAGCAGCTTGCTGCTAGTTACACGGGAGAGAAAGGGGTGTGTGTGTGAGCCCTGTGTCAGGGTGAGCAGCTTGCTGCTAGTTACACGGGAGAGAAAGGGGTGTGTGTGTGAGCCCTGTGTCAGGGTGAGCAGTTTGCTGCTAGTTACACGGGAGAGAAAGGGGTGTGTGTGTGAGCCCTGTGTCAGGGTGAGCAGCTTGTTGCTAGTTACACGGGAGAGAAAGGGGTGTGTGTGTGAGCCCTGTGTGAGGGTGAGCAGCTTGCTGCTAGTTACACGGGAGAGAAAGGGGTGTGTGTGTGAGCCCTGTGTCAGGGTGAGCAGTTTGCTGCTAGTTACACGGGAGAGAAAGGGGTGTGTGTGTGAGCCCTGTGTCAGGGTGAGCAGTTTGCTGCTAGTTACACGGGAGAGAAAGGGGTGTGTGTGTGAGCCCTGTGTCAGGGTGAGCAGCTTGCTGCTAGTTACACGGGAGAGAAAGGGGTGTGTGTGTGAGCCCTGTGTGAGGGTGAGCAGCTTGCTGCTAGTTACACGGGAGAGAAAGGGGTGTGTGTGTGAGCCCTGTGTCAGGGTGAGCAGCTTGCTGCTAGTTACACGGGAGAGAAAGGGGTGTGTGTGTGAGCCCTGTGTCAGGGTGAGCAGCTTGCTGCTAGTTACACGGGAGAGAAAGGGGTTTGTGTGTGAGCCCTGTGTCAGGGTGAGCAGCTTGCTGCTAGTTACACGGGAGAGAAAGGGGTGTGTGTGTGAGCCCTGTGTGAGGGTGAGCAGCTTGCTGCTAGTTACACGGGAGAGAAAGGGGTGTGTGTGTGTGAGCCCTGTGTCAGGGTGAGCAGCTTGTTGCTAGTTACACGGGAGAGAAAGGGGTGTGTGTGTGAGCCCTGTGTGAGGGTGAGCAGCTTGCTGCTAGTTACACGGGAGAGAAAGGGGTGTGTGTGTGAGCCCTGTGTCAGGGTGAGCAGCTTGCTGCTAGTTACACGGGAGAGAAAGGGGTGTGTGTGTGAGCCCTGTGTCAGGGTGAGCAGCTTGCTGCTAGTTACACGGGAGAGAAAGGGGTGTGTGTGTGAGCCCTGTGTCAGGGTGAGCAGCTTGCTGCTAGTTACACGGGAGAGAAAGGGGTGTGTGTGAGCCCTGTGTCAGGGTGAGCAGCTTGCTGCTAGTTACACGGGAGAGAAAGGGGTGTGTGTGTGAGCCCTGTGTGAGGGTGAGCAGCTTGCTGCTAGTTACACGGGAGAGAAAGGGGTGTGTGTGTGAGCCCTGTGTGAGGGTGAGCAGCTTGCTGCTAGTTACACGGGAGAGAAAGGGGTGTGTGTGTGAGCCCTGTGTCAGGGTGAGCAGCTTGCTGCTAGTTACACGGGAGAGAAAGGGGTGTGTGTGTGAGCCCTGTGTGAGGGCGAGCAGCTTGCTGCTAGTTACACGGGAGAGAAAGGGGTGTGTGTGAGCCCTGTGTGAGGGTGAGCAGCTTGCTGCTAGTTACACGGGAGAGAAAGGGGTGTGTGTGTGTGAGCCCTGTGTGAGGGAGAGCAGCTTGCTGCTAGTTACACGGGAGAGAAAGGGGTGTGTGTGTGAGCCCTGTGTGAGGGTGAGCAGCTTGCTGCAAGTTACACGGGAGAGAAAGGGGTGTGTGTGTGAGCCCTGTGTGAGGGAGAGCAGCTTGCTGCTAGTTACACGGGAGAGAAAGGGGTGTGTGTGTGAGCCCTGTGTGAGGGAGAGCAGCTTGCTGCTAGTTACACGGGAGAGAAAGGGGTGTGTGTGTGAGCCCTGTGTCAGGGTGAGCAGCTTGCTGCTAGTTACACGGGAGAGAAAGGGGTGTGTGTGTGAGCCCTGTGTGAGGGTGAGCAGCTTGCTGCTAGTTACACGGGAGAGAAAGGGGTGTGTGTGTGAGCCCTGTGTCAGGGTGAGCAGCTTGCTGCTAGTTACACGGGAGAGAAAGGGGTGTGTGTGTGGGCCCTGTGTGAGGGTGAGCAGCTTGCTGCTAGTTACACGGGAGAGAAAGGGGTGTGTGTGTGAGCCCTGTGTCAGGGTGAGCAGCTTGCTGCTAGTTACACGGGAGAGAAAGGGGTGTGTGTGTGAGCCCTGTGTGAGGGTGAGCAGCTTGCTGCTAGTTACACGGGAGAGAAAGGGGTGTGTGTGTGAGCCCTGTGTCAGGGTGAGCAGCTTGCTGCTAGTTACACGGGAGAGAAAGGGGTGTGTGTGTGTGAGCCCTGTGTGAGGGTGAGCAGCTTGCTGCTAGTTACACGGGAGAGAAAGGGGTGTGTGTGAGCCCTGTGTCAGGGTGAGCAGCTTGCTGCTAGTTACACGGGAGAGAAAGGGGTGTGTGTGTGAGCCCTGTGTGAGGGTGAGCAGCTTGCTGCTAGTTACACGGGAGAGAAAGGGGTGTGTGTGTGAGCCCTGTGTGAGGGAGAGCAGCTTGCTGCTAGTTACACGGGAGAGAAAGGGGTGTGTGTGAGCCCTGTGTGAGGGTGAGCAGCTTGCTGCTAGTTACACGGGAGAGAAAGGGGTGTGTGTGTGAGCCCTGTGTCAGGGTGAGCAGCTTGCTGCTAGTTACACGGGAGAGAAAGGGGTGTGTGTGTGAGCCCTGTGTCAGGGTGAGCAGCTTGCTGCTAGTTACACGGGAGAGAAAGGGGTGTGTGTGTGAGCCCTGTGTCAGGGTGAGCAGCTTGCTGCTAGTTACACGGGAGAGAAAGGGGTGTGTGTGTGAGCCCTGTGTCAGGGTGAGCAGCTTGCTGCTAGTTACACGGGAGAGAAAGGGGTGTGTGTGTGAGCCCTGTGTGAGGGAGAGCAGCTTGCTGCTAGTTACACGGGAGAGAAAGGGGTGTGTGTGAGCCCTGTGTGAGGGTGAGCAGCTTGCTGCTAGTTACACGGGAGAGAAAGGGGTGTGTGTGTGAGCCCTGTGTGAGGGTGAGCAGCTTGCTGCTAGTTACACGGGAGAGAAAGGGGTGTGTGTGTGAGCCCTGTGTCAGGGTGAGCAGCTTGCTGCTAGTTACACGGGAGAGAAAGGGGTGTGTGTGTGAGCCCTGTGTCAGGGTGAGCAGCTTGCTGCTAGTTACACGGGAGAGAAAGGGGTGTGTGTGTGAGCCCTGTGTGAGGGTGAGCAGCTTGCTGCTAGTTACACGGGAGAGAAAGGGGTGTGTGTGTGAGCCCTGTGTGAGGGAGAGCAGCTTGCTGCTAGTTACACGGGAGAGAAAGGGGTGTGTGTGTGAGCCCTGTGTCAGGGCGAGCAGCTTGCTGCTAGTTACACGGGAGAGAAAGGGGTGTGTGTGTGAGCCCTGTGTCAGGGTGAGCAGCTTGCTGCTAGTTACACGGGAGAGAAAGGGGTGTGTGTGTGAGCCCTGTGTCAGGGTGAGCAGCTTGCTGCTAGTTACACGGGAGAGAAAGGGGTGTGTGTGTGAGCCCTGTGTCAGGGTGAGCAGCTTGCTGCTAGTTACACGGGAGAGAAAGGTGTGTGTGTGTGAGCCCTGTGTCAGGGTGAGCAGCTTGCTGCTAGTTACACGGGAGAGAAAGGGGTGTGTGTGTGGGCCCTGTGTGAGGGAGAGCAGCTTGCTGCTAGTTACACGGGAGAGAAAGGGGTGTGTGTGTGTGAGCCCTGTGTCAGGGTGAGCAGCTTGCTGCTAGTTACACGGGAGAGAAAGGGGTGTGTGTGAGCCCTGTGTGAGGGTGAGCAGCTTGCTGCTAGTTACACGGGAGAGAAAGGGGTGTGTGTGTGAGCCCTGTGTGAGGGTGAGCAGCTTGCTGCTAGTTACACGTGAGAGAAAGGGGTGTGTGTGTGAGCCCTGTGTCAGGGTGAGCAGCTTGCTGCTAGTTACACGGGAGAGAAAGGGGTGTGTGTGTGAGCCCTGTGTCAGGGTGAGCAGCTTGCTGCTAGTTACACGGGAGAGAAAGGGGTGTGTGTGTGAGCCCTGTGTGAGGGTGAGCAGCTTGCTGCTAGTTACACGGGAGAGAAAGGGGTGTGTGTGTGAGCCCTGTGTCAGGGTGAGCAGCTTGCTGCTAGTTACACGGGAGAGAAAGGGGTTTGTGTTTGAGCCCTGTGTGAGGGTGAGCAGCATGCTGCTAGTTACACGGGAGAGAAAGGGGTGTGTGTGTGAGCCCTGTGTGAGGGTGAGCAGCTTGCTGCTAGTTACACGGGAGAGAAAGGGGTTTGTGTTTGAGCCCTGTGTGAGGGTGAGCAGCTTGCTGCTAGTTACACGGGAGAGAAAGGGGTGTGTGTGTGAGCCCTGTGTGAGGGTGAGCAGCATGCTGCTAGTTACACGGGAGAGAAAGGGGTGTGTGTGTGGGCCCTGTGTGAGGGTGAGCAGCTTGCTGCTAGTTACACGGGAGAGAAAGGGGTGTGTGTGTGAGCCCTGTGTGAGGGTGAGCAGCTTGCTGCTAGTTACACGGGAGAGAAAGGGGTGTGTGTGTGAGCCCTGTGTCAGGGTGAGCAGCTTGCTGCTAGTTACACGGGAGAGAAAGGGGTGTGTGTGTGAGCCCTGTGTGAGGGTGAGCAGCTTGCTGCTAGTTACACGGGAGAGAAAGGGGTGTGTGTGTGAGCCCTGTGTGAGGGTGAGCAGCATGCTGCTAGTTACACGGGAGAGAAAGGGGTGTGTGTGTGAGCCCTGTGTCAGGGTGAGCAGCTTGCTGCTAGTTACACGTGAGAGAAAGGGGTGTGTGTGTGTGAGCCCTGTGTCAGGGTGAGCAGCTTGCTGCTAGTTACACGGGAGAGAAAGGGGTGTGTGTGTGAGCCCTGTGTGAGGGTGAGCAGCATGCTGCTAGTTACACGGGAGAGAAAGGGGTGTGTGTGTGAGCCCTGTGTGAGGGTGAGCAGCATGCTGCTAGTTACACGGGAGAGAAAGGGGTGTGTGTGTGAGCCCTGTGTGAGGGTGAGCAGCTTGCTGCTAGTTACACGTGAGAGAAAGGGGTGTGTGTGTGTGAGCCCTGTGTCAGGGTGAGCAGCTTGCTGCTAGTTACACGTGAGAGAAAGGGGTGTGTGTGTGAGCCCTGTGTCAGGGTGAGCAGCTTGCTGCTAGTTACATGGGAGAGAAAGGGGTGTGTGTGTGAGCCCTGTGTGAGGGTGAGCAGCTTGCTGCTAGTTACATGGGAGAGAAAGGGGTGTGTGTGTGAGCCCTGTGTCAGGGTGAGCAGCTTGCTGCTAGTTACACGGGAGAGAAAGGGGTGTGTGTGTGAGCCCTGTGTGAGGGTGAGCAGCATGCTGCTAGTTACACGGGAGAGAAAGGGGTGTGTGTGTGAGCCCTGTGTGAGGGTGAGCAGCATGCTGCTAGTTACACGGGAGAGAAAGGGGTGTGTGTGTGAGCCCTGTGTGAGGGTGAGCAGCATGCTGCTAGTTACACGGGAGAGAAAGGGGTGTGTGTGTGAGCCCTGTGTGAGGGTGAGCAGCTTGCTGCTAGTTACACGGGAGAGAAAGGGGTGTGTGTGTGAGCCCTGTGTCAGGGTGAGCAGCTTGCTGCTAGTTACACGGGAGAGAAAGGGGTGTGTGTGAGCCTGTGTGAGGGTGAGCAGCTTGCTGCTAGTTACACGGGAGAGAAAGGGGTGTGTGTGTGAGCCCTGTGTCAGGGTGAGCAGCTTGCTGCTAGTTACACGGGAGAGAAAGGGGTGTGTGTGTGAGCCCTGTGTCAGGGTGAGCAGCTTGCTGCTAGTTACACGGGAGAGAAAGGGGTGTGTGTGTGTGAGCCCTGTGTCAGGGTGAGCAGCTTGCTGCTAGTTACACGGGAGAGAAAGGGGTGTGTGTGTGAGCCCTGTGTGAGGGGCAGCAGCTTGCTGCTAGTTACACGGGAGAGAAAGGGGTGTGTGTGTGAGCCCTGTGTGAGGGTGAGCAGCTTGCTGCTAGTTACACGGGAGAGAAAGGGGTGTGTGTGTGAGCCCTGTGTGAGGGTGAGCAGCTTGCTGCTAGTTACACGGGAGAGAAAGGGGTGTGTGTGTGAGCCCTGTGTGAGGGGCAGCAGCTTGCTGCTAGTTACACGGGAGAGAAAGGGGTGTGTGTGTGAGCCCTGTGTGAGGGGCAGCAGCTTGCTGCTAGTTACACGGGAGAGAAAGGGGTGTGTGTGTGAGCCCTGTGTGAGGGTGAGCAGCTTGCTGCTAGTTACACGGGAGAGAAAGGGGTGTGTGTGTGTGAGCCCTGTGTCAGGGTGAGCAGCTTGCTGCTAGTTACACGGGAGAGAAAGGGGTGTGTGAGCCCTGTGTGAGGGTGAGCAGCTTGCTGCTAGTTACACGGGAGAGAATAAGAGCAGCACAATGTTTACGTCGGCCTGTAACCTGGGCTAGCAACGCCTGCTGCTGCAGCTGCTGTCCTCTGCATCTTGTATGTTGTCCACATGCAATCCGGTGCAGGGCGTGAAATGATCTCTTATGCAAATAACCTGCAGGGCGGCGGCAGCAGGCTGGGTTACTTTGTCTCACGTTAACTCAAGCTAATAATACGATTTACTGCGTGACCAGCTTCCCCGGTACACTGCACGGCCCAGCTCAGCCAGTCACGGGGCAGGCACAAAAATAACATAGGAGTAGAAGGGACACACGTGGATTATAACGTCATTTTGAGAACACTGCAAGCATTTGTAACTCCTTCTACTATATATCTATACGGCCTTTCTACTCCTATGTTATATGTAGGGTGGCCACCTCCAGTCCTTAAGAGCCACCAACAGGCCGGGTTTTCAAGATCTCTGCTTCAGCATAGGTGGCTCAATCAGTGGTTCAGTCTTCAACGGCATCACCCGTGCTGAAGCTGGGACTGATGTGATGAAGCAGGCTGGAGTTGGCCTCCCCTGATCTATATTATATTAGCCTAGCTTACAAGTGAATTGTGGTGTGAAACGCGGCACTCAGCTGCCGGAGTGACTGCGATGAACGTGGCGTGCGCATGCGTTGCATCTAACCCCCGGCCCACCAGCTGAGGAGTCCTGCTCTAAATTACTTCAACTAAAGGATTAGCGCTGCGGGGGTCCCATTCACAAGCACGGACCCCTAAAGCAGGCACGGCCCCGGGGGCTGCGGGGGTCCCATTCACAAGCACGGACCCCTCAAGCAGGCACGGCCCCGGGGGCTGCGGGGTCCCATTCACAAGCACGGACCCCTAAAGCAGACACGGCCCCGGCGCTGCGGGGGTCCCATTCACAAGCACGGACCCCTCAAGCAGACACGGCCCCGGGCGCTGCGGGGGTCCCATTCACAAGCACGGACCCCTCAAGCAGGCACGGCCCGGGGGCTGCGGGGGTCCCATTCACAAGCACGGACCCCTCAAGCAGGCCCGGCCCCGGGCGCTGCGGGGGTCCCATTCACAAGCACGGACCCCTAAAGCAGGCACGGTCCCGGGCGCTGCGGGGGTCCCATTCACTAGCACGGACCCCTCAAGCAGACACGGCCCCGGGCGCTGCGGGGGTCCCATTCACAAGCACGGACCCCTCAAGCAGACACGGTCCCGGGGGCTGCGGGGGTCCCATTCACAAGCACGGACCCCTAAAGCAGACACGGCCCCGGGGGCTGCGGGGGTCCCATTCACAAGCACGGACCCCTCAAGCAGACACGGTCCCGGGGGCTGCGGGGGTCCCATTCACAAGCACGGACCCCTCAAGCAGGCACGGCCCCGGGCGCTGCGGGGGTCCCATTCACAAGCACGGACCCCTCAAGCAGGCACGGCCCCGGGGGCTGCGGGGGTCCCATTCACAAGCACGGACCCCTCAAGCAGGCACGGCCCCGGGCGCTGCGGGGGTCCCATTCACAAGCACGGACCCCTAAAGCAGGCACGGCCCCGGGCGCTGCGGGGGTCCCATTCACAAGCACGGACCCCTCAAGCAGGCCCGGCCCCGGGGGCTGCGGGGGTCCCATTCACAAGCACGGACCCCTAAAGCAGACACGGCCCCGGGGGCTGCGGGGGTCCCATTCACAAGCACGGACCCCTCAAGCAGGCACGGCCCCGGGGGCTGCGGGGGTCCCATTCACAAGCACGGACCCCTCAAGCAGGCCCGGCCCCGGGCGCTGCGGGGGTCCCATTCACAAGCACGGACCCCTCAAGCAGGCCCGGCCCCGGGGGCTGCGGGGGTCCCATTCACAAGCACGGACCCCTAAAGCAGACACGGCCCCGGGGGCTGCGGGGGTCCCATTCACAAGCACGGACCCCTAAAGCAGACACGGCCCCGGGGGCTGCGGGGGTCCCATTCACAAGCACGGACCCCTAAAGCAGGCCCGGTCCCGGGGGCTGCGGGGGTCCCATTCACAAGCACAGACCCCTAAAGCAGACACGGCCCCGGGCGCTGCGGGGGTCCCATTCACAAGCACGGACCCCTAAAGCAGGCCCGGTCCCGGGGGCTGCGGGGGTCCCATTCACAAGCACGGACCCCTCAAGCAGACACGGCCCCGGGGGCTGCGGGGGTCCCATTCACAAGCACGGACCCCTCAAGCAGGCACGGCCCCGGGCGCTGCGGGGGTCCCATTCACAAGCACGGACCCCTAAAGCAGACACGGCCCCGGGCGCTGCGGGGGTCCCATTCACAAGCACGGACCCCTAAAGCAGACACGGCCCCGGGCGCTGCGGGGGTCCCATTCACAAGCACGGACCCCTAAAGCAGACACGGTCCCGGGCGCTGCGGGGGTCCCATTCACAAGCACGGACCCCTAAAGCAGACACGGCCCCGGGTGCTGCGGGGGTCCCATTCACAAGCACGGACCCCTAAAGCAGACACGGCCCCGGGCGCTGCGGGGGTCCCATTCACAAGCACGGACCCCTAAAGCAGACACGGCCCCGGGCGCTGCGGGGGTCCCATTCACAAGCACGGACCCCTAAAGCAGACACGGTCCCGGGCGCTGCGGGGGTCCCATTCACAAGCACGGACCCCTCAAGCAGGCACGGCCCCGGGGGCTGCGGGGGTCCCATTCACAAGCACGGACCCCTCAAGCAGACACGGCCCCGGGCGCTGCGGGGGTCCCATTCACAAGCACGGACCCCTCAAGCAGGCACGGCCCCGGGGGCTGCGGGGGTCCCATTCACAAGCACGGACCCCTCAAGCAGGCACGGCCCCGGGCGCTGCGGGGGTCCCATTCACAAGCACGGACCCCTCAAGCAGGCACGGCCCCGGGCGCTGCGGGGGTCCCATTCACAAGCACGGACCCCTCAAGCAGACACGGCCCCGGGGGCTGCGGGGGTCCCATTCACAAGCACGGACCCCTAAAGCAGGCCCGGTCCCGGGCGCTGCGGGGGTCCCATTCACAAGCACGGACCCCTCAAGCAGGCACGGCCCCGGGCGCTGCGGGGGTCCCATTCACAAGCACGGACCCCTCAAGCAGGCCCGGCCCCGGGCGCTGCGGGGGTCCCATTCACAAGCACGGACCCCTAAAGCAGACACGGCCCCGGGTGCTGCGGGGGTCCCATTCACAAGCACGGACCCCTAAAGCAGACACGGCCCCGGGCGCTGCGGGGGTCCCATTCACAAGCACGGACCCCTAAAGCAGACACGGCCCCGGGCGCTGCGGGGGTCCCATTCACAAGCACGGACCCCTAAAGCAGACACGGTCCCGGGCGCTGCGGGGGTCCCATTCACAAGCACGGACCCCTAAAGCAGACACGGCCCCGGGGGCTGCGGGGGTCCCATTCACAAGCACGGACCCCTCAAGCAGGCACGGCCCCGGGGGCTGCGGGGGTCCCATTCACAAGCACGGACCCCTCAAGCAGGCACGGCCCCGGGCGCTGCGGGGGTCCCATTCACAAGCACGGACCCCTCAAGCAGGCACGGCCCCGGGCGCTGCGGGGGTCCCATTCACAAGCACGGACCCCTCAAGCAGACCCGGTCCCGGGCGCTGCGGGGGTCCCATTCACAAGCACGGACCCCTAAAGCAGACACGGCCCCGGGTGCTGCGGGGGTCCCATTCACAAGCACGGACCCCTCAAGCAGGCACGGTCCCGGGCGCTGCGGGGGTCCCATTCACAAGCACGGACCCCTAAAGCAGACACGGCCCCGGGGGCTGCGGGGGTCCCATTCACAAGCACGGACCCCTAAAGCAGACACGGTCCCGGGCGCTGCGGGGGTCCCATTCACAAGCACGGACCCCTAAAGCAGACACGGCCCCGGGGGCTGCGGGGGTCCCATTCACAAGCACGGACCCCTCAAGCAGGCACGGCCCCGGGCGCTGCGGGGGTCCCATTCACAAGCACGGACCCCTCAAGCAGGCCCGGCCCCGGGGGCTGCGGGGGTCCCATTCACAAGCACGGACCCCTCAAGTAGACACGGCCCCGGGCGCTGCGGGGGTCCCATTCACAAGCACGGACCCCTCAAGCAGGCCCGGCCCCAGGCGCTGCGGGGGTCCCATTCACAAGCACGGACCCCTAAAGCAGACCCGGTCCCGGGCGCTGCGGGGGTCCCATTCACAAGCACGGACCCCTCAAGCAGACACGGCCCCGGGGGCTGCGGGGGTCCCATTCACAAGCACGGACCCCTCAAGCAGACACGGCCCCGGGCGCTGCGGGGGTCCCATTCACAAGCACGGACCCCTCAAGCAGACACGGCCCCGGGGGCTGCGGGGGTCCCATTCACAAGCACGGACCCCTCAAGCAGGCACGGCCCCGGGGGCTGCGGGGGTCCCATTCACAAGCACGGACCCCTCAAGCAGACCCGGTCCCGGGCGCTGCGGGGGTCCCATTCACAAGCACGGACCCCTCAAGCAGGCACGGCCCCGGGCGCTGCGGGGGTCCCATTCACAAGCACGGACCCCTCAAGCAGGCACGGCCCCGGGGGCTGCGGGGGTCCCATTCACAAGCACGGACCCCTAAAGCAGACACGGCCCCGGGCGCTGCGGGGGTCCCATTCACAAGCACGGACCCCTCAAGCAGACACGGCCCCGGGGGCTGCGGGGGTCCCATTCACAAGCACGGACCCCTAAAGCAGACACGGCCCCGGGGGCTGCGGGGGTCCCATTCACAAGCACGGACCCCTCAAGCAGACACGGCCCCGGGGGCTGCGGGGGTCCCATTCACAAGCACGGACCCCTCAAGCAGGCACGGCCCCGGGCGCTGCGGGGGTCCCATTCACAAGCACGGACCCCTCAAGCAGGCACGGCCCCGGGGGCTGCGGGGGTCCCATTCACAAGCACGGACCCCTAAAGCAGACACGGCCCCGGGGGCTGCGGGGGTCCCATTCACAAGCACGGACCCCTCAAGCAGGCACGGCCCCGGGCGCTGCGGGGGTCCCATTCACAAGCACGGACCCCTCAAGCAGGCACGGCCCCGGGGGCTGCGGGGGTCCCATTCACAAGCACGGACCCCTAAAGCAGACACGGCCCCGGGGGCTGCGGGGGTCCCATTCACAAGCACGGACCCCTCAAGCAGGCACGGCCCCGGGCGCTGCGGGGGTCCCATTCACAAGCACGGACCCCTCAAGCAGGCACGGCCCCGGGCGCTGCGGGGGTCCCATTCACAAGCACGGACCCCTAAAGCAGACACGGCCCCGGGGGCTGCGGGGGTCCCATTCACAAGCACGGACCCCTCAAGCAGGCACGGCCCCGGGCGCTGCGGGGGTCCCATTCACAAGCACGGACCCCTCAAGCAGGCACGGCCCCGGGGGCTGCGGGGGTCCCATTCACAAGCACGGACCCCTCAAGCAGGCCCGGCCCCGGGGGCTGCGGGGGTCCCATTCACAAGCACGGACCCCTCAAGCAGACACGGCCCCGGGGGCTGCGGGGGTCCCATTCACAAGCACGGACCCCTCAAGCAGGCCCGGCCCCGGGGGCTGCGGGGGTCCCATTCACAAGCACGGACCCCTCAAGCAGGCACGGTCCCGGGCGCTGCGGGGGTCCCATTCACAAGCACGGACCCCTAGAGCAGGCACGGCCCCGGGGGCTGCGGGGGTCCCATTCACAAGCACGGACCCCTCAAGCAGGCCCGGTCCCGGGCGCTGCGGGGGTCCCATTCACAAGCACGGACCCCTCAAGCAGGCACGGCCCCGGGGGCTGCGGGGGTCCCATTCACAAGCACGGACCCCTAAAGCAGGCACGGCCCCGGGCGCTGCGGGGGTCCCATTCACAAGCACGGACCCCTAAAGCAGACACGGCCCCGGGGGCTGCGGGGGTCCCATTCACAAGCACGGACCCCTCAAGCAGGCCCGGCCCCGGGGGCTGCGGGGGTCCCATTCACAAGCACGGACCCCTAAAGCAGACACGGCCCCGGGGGCTGCGGGGTCCCATTCACAAGCACGGACCCCTCAAGCAGGCACGGCCCCGGGCGCTGCGGGGGTCCCATTCACAAGCACGGACCCCTCAAGCAGGCACGGCCCCGGGGGCTGCGGGGGTCCCATTCACAAGCACGGACCCCTCAAGCAGGCCCGGCCCCGGGGGCTGCGGGGGTCCCATTCACAAGCACGGACCCCTCAAGCAGACACGGCCCCGGGGGCTGCGGGGGTCCCATTCACAAGCACGGACCCCTCAAGCAGGCCCGGCCCCGGGGGCTGCGGGGGTCCCATTCACAAGCACGGACCCCTCAAGCAGGCACGGTCCCGGGCGCTGCGGGGGTCCCATTCACAAGCACGGACCCCTAGAGCAGGCACGGCCCCGGGGGCTGCGGGGGTCCCATTCACAAGCACGGACCCCTCAAGCAGGCCCGGTCCCGGGCGCTGCGGGGGTCCCATTCACAAGCACGGACCCCTCAAGCAGGCACGGCCCCGGGGGCTGCGGGGGTCCCATTCACAAGCACGGACCCCTAAAGCAGGCACGGCCCCGGGCGCTGCGGGGGTCCCATTCACAAGCACGGACCCCTAAAGCAGACACGGCCCCGGGGGCTGCGGGGGTCCCATTCACAAGCACGGACCCCTCAAGCAGGCCCGGCCCCGGGGGCTGCGGGGGTCCCATTCACAAGCACGGACCCCTAAAGCAGGCACGGCCCCGGGGGCTGCGGGGGTCCCATTCACAAGCACGGACCCCTCAAGCAGGCCCGGTCCCGGGCGCTGCGGGGGTCCCATTCACAAGCACGGACCCCTCAAGCAGGCACGGCCCCGGGGGCTGCGGGGGTCCCATTCACAAGCACGGACCCCTAAAGCAGGCACGGCCCCGGGGGCTGCGGGGGTCACATTCACAAGCACGGACCCCTCAAGCAGGCACGGCCCCGGGCGCTGCGGGGGTCCCATTCACAAGCACGGACCCCTCAAGCAGACACGGCCCCGGGGGCTGCGGGGGTCCCATTCACAAGCACGGACCCCTAAAGCAGACACGGCCCCGGGGGCTGCGGGGGTCCCATTCACAAGCACGGACCCCTAAAGCAGACACGGCCCCGGGGGCTGCGGGGTCCCATTCACAAGCACGGACCCCTCAAGCAGGCCCGGCCCCGGGGGCTGCGGGGGTCCCATTCACAAGCACGGACCCCTAAAGCAGACACGGCCCCGGGCGCTGCGGGGGTCCCATTCACAAGCACGGACCCCTAAAGCAGACACGGTCCCGGGCGCTGCGGGGGTCCCATTCACAAGCACGGACCCCTCAAGCAGGCACGGCCCCGGGGGCTGCGGGGGTCCCATTCACAAGCACGGACCCCTCAAGCAGGCACGGCCCCGGGCGCTGCGGGGGTCCCATTCACAAGCACGGACCCCTCAAGCAGACACGGCCCCGGGGGCTGCGGGGGTCCCATTCACAAGCACGGACCCCTAAAGCAGACACGGCCCCGGGGGCCCCATTCACAAGCACGGACCCCTCAAGCAGGCACGGCCCCGGGCGCTGCGGGGGTCCCATTCACAAGCACGGACCCCTCAAGCAGGCACGGCCCCGGGCGCTGCGGGGGTCCCATTCACAAGCACGGACCCCTCAAGCAGGCACGGCCCCGGGGGCTGCGGGGGTCCCATTCACAAGCACGGACCCCTCAAGCAGGCACGACCCCGGGGGCTGCGGGGGTCCCATTCACAAGCACGGACCCCTAAAGCAGGCACGGCCCCGGGGGCTGCGGGGGTCCCATTCACAAGCAGAAGCCCCTAAAGCAGGCACGGCCCCGGGGGCTGCGGGGGTCCCATTCACAAGCACGGACCCCTCAAGCAGGCCCGGCCCCGGGGGCTGCGGGGGTCCCATTCACAAGCACGGACCCCTAAAGCAGACACGGTCCCGGACGCTGCAGCCGGTTGCATGTTGGTCCGTGGTGCCGGGGACACGGTGCCTTCCTACGTCTGTACCCCCCAAACACCACAGTTTGCTCTCACAGGAACGGGCGCGTTCTGGGAAGGGGTCCCGGGCTGGAGAAGGGGGAGCGTGGCTGCCGAATCGCCAGCTTTTATTTGGGCCGGACATCACTGGGAGGAAGCAAGTGACCGTCGCTGCCCGGCCATTAGCATGTGCTGCTATTTCCCGCCCTGCTGAAGCAGTGACGGTGTGCGGGCTGTGCCCGTGTTTTCTGGGAAACTGAGCCGAGTGGCAACAATTTGCATTCAGCCACAGAGATCCGCCACCCCACGAGACACTGCAACGGGGAGGGACTGTGGGAGGGCGGTCAGGAGTACCACAAGCGCTGCGTTTTTATTTAAAGACACAAAGGAGCCATTGTTACAGTGTAAGGCCGGGGCTCCCAACTCCAGTGTGCAGGGGCCACCAACAGGGCAGGTTTTCCGGATATCCCTGCTTCAGCACAGGTGGCTCAATCGAAGACTGCCCCTGAGTGAGCCACCAAAGGGATATCCTTAAACCCTGCCCTGTTTGGGGGGCTTGAGGACTGGAGTTGGGAAGACCCCGGTGTAAGGGAAAGTGGGTAACGTGAGGGGAACCCTGGCCAATTAGTTGCAGACACATACTGTACAAAGCGCGCCGCTCACACTGCCGCTATATGACATCATTCCTCTTTATTGTTCCTATTCTTGTCTTGCCGACATCCGAAGAGGTTATGCCCCCAAATAAATGCAGGGTTCGAGCCTGCGCCCTTACCCAGCACCAGGAACGCATAGCTCTTAAACTTCTCCTTTTCCTCCCTGATGTTGTTCTTGATGCTGCTGAAAGATAGGGTGCAGCTGTAGGGCCCCGACATGGATTTCTCAAAAGATTTCAGCGCCAGCTTTCCTGTTTCGGTTATGTTCGCGTTGCTGTGACCTGAGACAAAAACAGGAAATGACTGTAGGCGACAGCTGGAATATACCGACGCCTGGTACGTACAGGAGCCCATGCAGAGGCTGCCAGGACAGTCATCCAGTGTGCAGTATGTCACCGTTAGTGAGCCGTGAAAGGTCACCCGTGGCTGGTGGAAGGAAGCGCTCAGTGGCGTTCGCTGACACCGCTGTGCTATGGCAAGCGAGAGGAATCCCAGAGGTTATGCTGCTTTGTACGTGATGGGGTCTTTGCACCTCAAAAGGAGTTAGCCACACACACCACCCACCCTGTCTGTGGGACTATTTGTAAGGGTGATATCACTAGCATATACTTATATTATGCCGATTTTATCGCCCATCAGCATGGTTTGCTGTAAGATTGTTAGCAGCTCCTGTCTTGTTACACTAAGCAAGGGCTGTAAAAGAGCTGGTGAAAGATATTGGAGTTGTCCTTATAACTTTAAGAGGACCTGTATCTTCAAACATGCCTGAGGTGTTAATCTGTGACCAAACCCGCCCTCAGCATGGCAAAGAGTTACTCTGACAAGATGGCGGGGTACGATTCTTAGCTTACAGAAAGTATACAGCTTCAGGGGTGCTTGAGAATTTTTTTTGTGGGTGGGGCACGGCAGAGTTAGGGTTGGAGTGCGCCCCATGTCACTCCCTGCGCGTTACCTTTGGGGAGACTGAGTTTACTTTACCCCCTTTGTGTGGTTCGTTGCTGGAGTAAAAACGTTCTTGCACCAGCACTTCTGCATGTGCTTCTTCCTACATGTACTCAACAATAGCGGTGTGATTCACCGTGTCCCTGTTCAACGGAGGAGTGTGCAACATTAGCAGTGCTGGTGTGTGACTGTGTACTCACTTTATCACACCCTGCCAGTACGCGCTGTGAACACTAACTTTCTGTACTCTCTGTATATAGCGGTCGGGAACGTGCGAGTGTTAGGCAGCCCCTGATCTGACTTTCACTGGAATTGCACCAAACAGTATTAGCTATTTGTTTGTCACTTATGTCACCAGTTTAAGTTTGCGCCTTGTTTCCTTTACATTACATGGAGTAGGTGGAGCAGGAGAGGCCTAATGACTGAGCTACCTGTGCTGAAGCAGGGATATCCTGCCCTGTGGTGGCCCTTGAGGACTGGAGTTGGCCACCCCTGAGATAGAGAAAAGGATGGTACCTACCTTTTAAGTTTCTGCCATCAGGACCCAGCCATATGTAATACGGGTCTATGGTCTCCTTCAGAGCGATGTCCACGTCCATGCATGCCAGGACCGGGCTGTCCCTGAACACTTTCACATACACCGCCACTGGGAGGCAACAGAAAGGCCGTTATTACATTACGTCACCGTTACTACACCCGCACAGCGCCACTGGGAGGCAACAGAAAGACCGTTATTACATCACGTCACCGTTACTACACCCGCACAGCGCCACTGGGAGGCAACAGAAAGACCGTTATTACATCACGTCACCGTTACTACACCTGCACAGCGCCCTGCGCTCGCCACAGGAGGGCCGTTATTACATTACGTCACCGTTACTACACCTGCACAGCGCCCTGCTCTCACCACAGGAGGGCCGTTATTACATTACGTCACCGTTACTACACCTGCACAGCGCCCGGCTCTCACCACAGGAGGGCCGTTATTACATCACGTCACCGTTACTACACCCGCACAGCGCCCGGCTCTCACCACAGGAGGGCCGTTATTACATTACGTCACCGTTACTACACCCGCACAGCGCCCTGCTCTCACCACAGGAGGGCCGTTATTACATTACGTCACCGTTACTACACCCGCACAGCGCCCGGCTCTCACCACAGGAGGGCCGTTATTACATCACGTCACCGTTACTACACCTGCACAGCGCCCGGCTCTCGCCACAGGAGGGCCGTTATTACATTACGTCACCGTTACTACACCTGCACAGCGCCCGGCTCTCACCACAGGAGGGCCGTTATTACATTATGTCACCGTTACTACACCCGCACAGCGCCCGGCTCTCACCACAGGAGGGCCGTTATTACATCACGTCACCGTTACTACACCCGCACAGCGCCCGGCTCTCACCACAGGAGGGCCGTTATTACATCACGTCACCGTTACTACACCTGCACAGCGCCCGGCTCTCACCACAGGAGAACCGTTATTACATTACGTCACCGTTACTACACCTGCACAGCGCCCTGCTCTCACCACAGGAGGGCCGTTATTACATTACGTCACCGTTACTACACCTGCACAGCGCCCGGCTCTCACCACAGGAGGGCCGTTATTACATCACGTCACCGTTACTACACCTGCACAGCGCCCTGCTCTCACCACAGGAGGGCCGTTATTACATCACGTCACCGTTACTACACCTGCACAGCGCCCTGCTCTCACCACAGGAGGGCCGTTATTACATTACGTCACCGTTACTACACCCGCACAGCGCCCGGCTCTCACCACAGGAGGGCCGTTATTACATTACGTCACCGTTACTACACCTGCACAGCGCCCGGCTCTCACCACAGGAGGGCCGTTATTACATTATATCACCGTTACTACACCTGCACAGCGCCCGGCTCTCACCACAGGAGGGCCGTTATTACATTATGTCACCGTTACTACACCCGCACAGCGCCCGGCTCTCACCACAGGAGGGCCGTTATTACATCACGTCACCGTTACTACACCTGCACAGCGCCCGGCGCTCGCCACAGGAGGGCCGTTATTACATCACGTCACCGTTACTACACCTGCACAGCGCCCGGCTCTCACCACAGGAGGGCCGTTATTACATCACGTCACCGTTACTACACCTGCACAGCGCCCGGCTCTCACCACAGGAGGGCCGTTATTACATCACGTCACCGTTACTACACCTGCACAGTGCCCTGCTCTCACCACAGGAGGGCCGTTATTACATTACGTCACCGTTACTACACCTGCACAGCGCCCTGCTCTCACCACAGGAGGGCCGTTATTACATTACGTCACCGTTACTACACCTGCACAGCGCCCGGCTCTCACCACAGGAGGGCCGTTATTACATTACGTCACCGTTACTACACCTGCACAGCGCCCGGCTCTCACCACAGGAGGGCCGTTATTACATCACGTCACCGTTACTACACCCGCACAGCGCCCTGCGCTCACCACAGGAGAACCGTTATTACATCACGTCACCGTTACTACACCTGCACAGCGCCCTGCTCTCACCACAGGAGGGCCGTTATTACATTACGTCACCGTTACTACACCTGCACAGCGCCCGGCTCTCACCACAGGAGGGCCGTTATTACATCACGTCACCGTTACTACACCCGCACAGCGCCCTGCTCTCACCACAGGAGGGCCGTTATTACATTACGTCACCGTTACTACACCTGCACAGCGCCCTGCTCTCACCACAGGAGGGCCGTTATTACATTACGTCACCGTTACTACACCCGCACAGCGCCCGGCTCTCACCACAGGAGGGCCGTTATTACATTACGTCACCGTTACTACACCTGCACAGCGCCCTGCTCTCACCACAGGAGGGCCGTTATTACATTATGTCACCGTTACTACACCTGCACAGCGCCCGGCTCTCACCACAGGAGGGCCGTTATTACATCACGTCACCGTTACTACACCTGCACAGCGCCCGGCTCTCACCACAGGAGGGCCGTTATTACATTATGTCACCGTTACACCTGCACAGCGCCCGGCTCTCACCACAGGAGGGCCGTTATTACATTACGTCACCGTTACTACACCTGCACAGCGCCCGGCTCTCACCACAGGAGAACCGTTATTACATTACGTCACCGTTACTACACCTGCACAGCGCCCTGCTCTCACCACAGGAGGGCCGTTATTACATTACGTCACCGTTACTACACCCGCACAGCGCCCGGCTCTCACCACAGGCGGGCCGTTATTACATTACGTCACCGTTACTACACCCGCACAGCGCCCGGCTCTCACCACAGGAGGGCCGTTATTACATTATGTCACCGTTACTACACCTGCACAGCGCCCGGCTCTCACCACAGGAGGGCCGTTATTACATTACGTCACCGTTACTACACCTGCACAGCGCCCTGCTCTCACCACAGGAGGGCCGTTATTACATCACGTCACCGTTACTACACCTGCACAGCGCCCGGCTCTCACCACAGGAGGGCCGTTATTACATTACGTCACCGTTACTACACCCGCACAGCGCCCGGCTCTCACCACAGGAGGACCGTTATTACATTACGTCACCGTTACTACACCCGCACAGCGCCCGGCTCTCACCACAGGAGGGCCGTTATTACATTACGTCACCGTTACTACACCTGCACAGCGCCCGGCTCTCACCACAGGAGGGCCGTTATTACATCACGTCACCGTTACTACACCTGCACAGCGCCCGGCTCTCACCACAGGAGGGCCGTTATTACATTACGTCACCGTTACTACACCTGCACAGCGCCCGGCTCTCACCACAGGAGGACCGTTATTACATCACGTCACCGTTACTACACCTGCACAGCGCCCGGCTCTCACCACAGGAGGGCCGTTATTACATTACGTCACCGTTACTACACCTGCACAGCGCCCGGCTCTCACCACAGGAGGGCCGTTATTACATCACGTCACCGTTACTACACCCGCACAGCGCCCGGCTCTCACCACAGGAGGGCCGTTATTACATCACGTCACCGTTACTACACCTGCACAGCGCCCGGCTCTCACCACAGGAGGGCCGTTATTACATTACGTCACCGTTACTACACCTGCACAGCGCCCGGCTCTCACCACAGGAGGGCCGTTATTACATTACGTCACCGTTACTACACCTGCACAGCGCCCGGCTCTCACCACAGGAGGGCCGTTATTACATTACGTCACCGTTACTACACCTGCACAGCGCCCGGCTCTCACCACAGGAGGGCCGTTATTACATCACGTCACCGTTACTACACCTGCACAGCGCCCGGCTCTCACCACAGGAGGGCCGTTATTACATTACGTCACCGTTACTACACCTGCACAGCGCCCGGCTCTCACCACAGGAGGGCCGTTATTACATTACGTCACCGTTACTACACCTGCACAGCGCCCTGCGCTCACCACAGGAGGGCCGTTATTACATCACGTCACCGTTACTACACCTGCACAGCGCCCTGCTCTCACCACAGGAGGGCCGTTATTACATTACGTCACCGTTACTACACCTGCACAGCGCCCGGCTCTCACCACAGGAGGGCCGTTATTACATCACGTCACCGTTACTACACCTGCACAGCGCCCGGCTCTCACCACAGGAGGGCCGTTATTACATTACGTCACCGTTACTACACCTGCACAGCGCCCGGCTCTCACCACAGGAGGACCGTTATTACATCACGTCACCGTTACTACACCTGCACAGCGCCCGGCTCTCACCACAGGAGGGCCGTTATTACATTACGTCACCGTTACTACACCTGCACAGCGCCCGGCTCTCACCACAGGAGGGCCGTTATTACATCACGTCACCGTTACTACACCCGCACAGCGCCCGGCTCTCACCACAGGAGGGCCGTTATTACATCACGTCACCGTTACTACACCTGCACAGCGCCCGGCTCTCACCACAGGAGGGCCGTTATTACATTACGTCACCGTTACTACACCTGCACAGCGCCCGGCTCTCACCACAGGAGGGCCGTTATTACATTACGTCACCGTTACTACACCTGCACAGCGCCCGGCTCTCACCACAGGAGGGCCGTTATTACATTACGTCACCGTTACTACACCTGCACAGCGCCCGGCTCTCACCACAGGAGGGCCGTTATTACATCACGTCACCGTTACTACACCTGCACAGCGCCCGGCTCTCACCACAGGAGGGCCGTTATTACATTACGTCACCGTTACTACACCTGCACAGCGCCCGGCTCTCACCACAGGAGGGCCGTTATTACATTACGTCACCGTTACTACACCTGCACAGCGCCCTGCGCTCACCACAGGAGGGCCGTTATTACATCACGTCACCGTTACTACACCTGCACAGCGCCCTGCTCTCACCACAGGAGGGCCGTTATTACATTACGTCACCGTTACTACACCTGCACAGCGCCCGGCTCTCACCACAGGAGGGCCGTTATTACATCACGTCACCGTTACTACACCTGCACAGCGCCCGGCTCTCACCACAGGAGGGCCGTTATTACATTACGTCACCGTTACTACACCTGCACAGCGCCCTGCTCTCACCACAGGAGGGCCGTTATTACATCACGTCACCGTTACTACACCTGCACAGCGCCCGGCTCTCACCACAGGAGGGCCGTTATTACATCACGTCACCGTTACTACACCTGCACAGCGCCCGGCTCTCACCACAGGAGGGCCGTTATTACATTACGTCACCGTTACTACACCCGCACAGCGCCCTGCGCTCACCACAGGAGGGCCGTTATTACATTACGTCACCGTTACTACACCTGCACAGCGCCCTGCTCTCACCACAGGAGGGCCGTTATTACATCACGTCACCGTTACTACACCTGCACAGCGCCCTGCTCTCACCACAGGAGGACCGTTATTACATCACGTCACCGTTACTACACCTGCACAGCGCCCGGCTCTCACCACAGGAGGGCCGTTATTACATCACGTCACCGTTACTACACCTGCACAGCGCCCGGCTCTCACCACAGGAGGGCCGTTATTACATTACGTCACCGTTACTACACCTGCACAGCGCCCGGCTCTCACCACAGGAGGGCCGTTATTACATTATGTCACCGTTACTACACCTGCACAGCGCCCGGCTCTCACCACAGGAGGGCCGTTATTACATTACGTCACCGTTACTACACCTGCACAGCGCCCGGCTCTCACCACAGGAGGGCCGTTATTACATCACGTCACCGTTACTACACCTGCACAGCGCCCGGCTCTCACCACAGGAGGGCCGTTATTACATTACGTCACCGTTACTACACCCGCACAGCGCCCGGCTCTCACCACAGGAAGGCCGTTATTACATCACGTCACCGTTACTACACCTGCACAGCGCCCGGCTCTCACCACAGGAGGGCCGTTATTACATTATGTCACCGTTACTACACCTGCACAGCGCCCGGCTCTCACCACAGGAGGGCCGTTATTACATTACGTCACCGTTACTACACCTGCACAGCGCCCGGCTCTCACCACAGGAGGGCCGTTATTACATCACGTCACCGTTACTACACCTGCACAGCGCCCTGCTCTCGCCACAGGAGGGCCGTTATTACATCACGTCACCGTTACTACACCTGCACAGCGCCCGGCTCTCGCCACAGGAGGGCCGTTATTACATCACGTCACCGTTACTACACCTGCACAGCGCCCGGCTCTCGCCACAGGAGGGCCGTTATTACATCACGTCACCGTTACTACACCTGCACAGCGCCCGGCTCTCACCACAGGAGGGCCGTTATTACATCACGTCACCGTTACTACACCTGCACAGCGCCCGGCTCTCACCACAGGAGGGCCGTTATTACATCACGTCACCGTTACTACACCTGCACAGCGCCCGGCTCTCACCACAGGAGGGCCGTTATTACATTATGTCACCGTTACTACACCTGCACAGCGCCCGGCTCTCACCACAGGAGGGCCGTTATTACATTACGTCCCCGTTACTACACCTGCACAGCGCCCGGCTCTCACCACAGGAGGGCCGTTATTACATTACGTCACCGTTACTACACCTGCACAGCGCCCTGCTCTCACCACAGGAGGGCCGTTATTACATTACGTCACCGTTACTACACCTGCACAGCGCCCGGCTCTCACCACAGGAGGGCCGTTATTACATTACGTCACCGTTACTACACCTGCACAGCGCCCTGCTCTCACCACAGGAGGGCCGTTATTACATTACGTCACCGTTACTACACCTGCACAGCGCCCGGCTCTCACCACAGGAGGGCCGTTATTACATTACGTCACCGTTACTACACCCGCACAGCGCCCGGCTCTCACCACAGGAGGGCCGTTATTACATCACGTCACCGTTACTACACCTGCACAGCGCCCTGCTCTCACCACAGGAGGGCCGTTATTACATTACGTCACCGTTACTACACCTGCACAGCGCCCGGCTCTCACCACAGGAGGGCCGTTATTACATCACGTCACCGTTACTACACCTGCACAGCGCCCTGCGCTCGCCACAGGAGAACCGTTATTACATTACGTCACCGTTACTACACCTGCACAGCGCCCGGCTCTCACCACAGGAGGGCCGTTATTACATTACGTCACCGTTACTACACCTGCACAGCGCCCGGCTCTCACCACAGGAGGGCCGTTATTACATCACGTCACCGTTACTACACCTGCACAGCGCCCGGCTCTCACCACAGGAGGGCCGTTATTACATCACGTCACCGTTACTACACCTGCACAGCGCCCGGCTCTCACCACAGGAGGGCCGTTATTACATTACGTCACCGTTACTACACCTGCACAGCGCCCGGCTCTCACCACAGGAGGGCCGTTATTACATTATGTCACCGTTACTACACCTGCACAGCGCCCTGCTCTCACCACAGGAGGGCCGTTATTACATCACGTCACCGTTACTACACCTGCACAGCGCCCGGCTCTCACCACAGGAGGGCCGTTATTACATCACGTCACCGTTACTACACCTGCACAGCGCCCGGCTCTCACCACAGGAGGGCCGTTATTACATCACGTCACCGTTACTACACCTGCACAGCGCCCGGCTCTCACCACAGGAGGGCCGTTATTACATCACGTCACCGTTACTACACCTGCACAGCGCCCGGCTCTCACCACAGGAGGGCCGTTATTACATTACGTCACCGTTACTACACCTGCACAGCGCCCGGCGCTCGCCACAGGAGGGCCGTTATTACATTACGTCACCGTTACTACACCTGCACAGCGCCCGGCTCTCACCACAGGAGGGCCGTTATTACATTACGTCACCGTTACTACACCTGCACAGCGCCCGGCTCTCACCACAGGAGGGCCGTTATTACATTACGTCACCGTTACTACACCTGCACAGCGCCCGGCTCTCACCACAGGAGGGCCGTTATTACATTATGTCACCGTTACTACACCTGCACAGCGCCCTGCTCTCACCACAGGAGGGCCGTTATTACATCACGTCACCGTTACTACACCCGCACAGCGCCCGGCTCTCACCACAGGAGGGCCGTTATTACATTACGTCACCGTTACTACACCTGCACAGCGCCCGGCTCTCACCACAGGAGGGCCGTTATTACATTACGTCACCGTTACTACACCTGCACAGCGCCCGGCTCTCACCACAGGAGGGCCGTTATTACATTACGTCACCGTTACTACACCTGCACAGCGCCCTGCTCTCACCACAGGAGAACCGGCGGGCAACTTCGCTGCAGACAACAACAAAAGATCATTCAACCCAATCGGAAGCGGCATCAGGTGTAACAGAACACAACATGCCCATCTAAACACGTGTTTCCCAGCTCCAGTCCTCAGGGAACCCAAACAGGTCTTACGGATATCCCTGCTCCAGCACAGGCGGGCCAGTCAGCGGCTCAGTGACTGACCCGCCTGTGCTGGAGCGGGGATATCCGTAAGACCTGTTTGGGTTCCCGGAGAACTGGAGCTGGGAAACGCTGCTCTGCACACATGCAGACACAACGAGGGCTCTTTATACCCGCGCTGTAACACAACGCATAGAAAGGACGCAGCGTTTCCTTTCCCTGCACATCACTCATTCCTGTGACATTACATGAAGAAAGCCGTGGGCTTCCCGATCCTGCCTCTCTCCGCGCAGTAAGGCTGAGTCCCCGCTGGCGCTGAGCGGGCGGCTCTTGCGGCGGTTACTTGCATATATAGATATATGTAAGTCCCCGGTCGCACGGTGCTCGTGCACGGGCACACACGCTCACCCGCGCTCGGCGCCTATTTAAACAAAAAAACTATACGTACCCGCGCGCTCAACTACCCGCAATGCCCCCCGCCCCCCCCCCCCCCCCCCCCCGCGCGCGCGCGCGTACAAGCAGGACACCCGGTGCTCATACTTGGAGCGCTCTCCAAGCATGAGCGCGCTCAGCGCCAGCGGGGACTCAGCTTTAGGGACATGAAAGCGTATCAAACCAAAGTTCTTAATACACATCTTTCATGACCATGTTTGCCCCGTGGGTTTTTTTTATTTTTTATTGTCAGGTTGAAGTAAAAATTAAAAACAAAAAAGCAAAAGTTAACTTTCCATTACCCATGTAAATAAAACGCTGACTATAGAAGGACAAATGGAGAAGAAATGGGCAGAATGGTATATAATAACAGCACGATATAATGAAAGGGAAAACATTGATCACGGTTTGGATGGTATATAATAACGGCACTGCCGTACAATAGACACAATATAATGGAAGGGATCACATTGATCACGGTTTGGATGGTATATAATAACGGCACTGCCGTACAATAGACACGATATAATGGAAGGGATCACATTGATCACGGTTTGGATGGTATATAATAACGGCACTGCCGTACAATAGACACGATATAATGGAAGGGATCACATTGATCACGGTTTGGATGGTATATAATAACGTCACTGCCGTACAATAGACATGATATAATGGAAGGGATCACTTTGATCACGGTTTGGATGGTATATAATAACGGCACTGCCGTACAATAGACACAATATAATGGAAGGGATCACATTGATCACGGTTTGGATGGTATATAATAACGTCACTGCCGTACAATAGACACGATATAATGGAAGGGATCACGTCGATCACGGTTTGGATGGTATATAATAACGTCACTGCCGTACAATAGACACGATATAATGGAAGGGATCACATTGATCACGGTTTGGATGGTATATAGTAACGGCACTGCCGTACAATAGACACGATATAATGGAAGGGATCACGTTGATCACGGTTTGGATGGTATATAATAACGGCACTGCCGTACAATAGACACAATATAATGGAAGGGATCACATTGATCACGGTTTGGATGGTATATAATAACGGCACTGCCGTACAATAGACACGATATAATGGAAGGGATCACATTGATCACGGTTTGGATGGTATATAATAACGTCACTGCCGTACAATAGACACGATATAATGGAAGGGATCACGTTGATCACGGTTTGGATGGTATATAATAACGTCACTGCCGTACAATAGACACAATATAATGGAAGGGATCACGTCGATCACGGTTTGGATGGTATATAATAACGTCACTGCCGTACAATAGACACAATATAATGGAAGGGATCACATTGATCACGGTTTGGATGGTATATAATAACGGCACTGCCGTACAATAGACACAATATAATGGAAGGGATCACATTGATCACGGTTTGGATGGTATATAATAACGGCACTGCCGTACAATAGACACAATATAATGGAAGGGATCACGTTGATCACGGTTTGGATGGTATATAATAACGGCACTGCCGTACAATAGACACGATATAATGGAAGGGATCACGTTGATCACGGTTTGGATGGTATATAATAACGGCACTGCCGTACAATAGACACGATATAATGGAAGGGATCACGTTGATCACGGTTTGGATGGTATATAATAACGGCACTGCCGTACAATAGACACGATATAATGGAAGGGATCACGTTGATCACGGTTTGGATGGTATATAATAACGGCACTGCCGTACAATAGACACGATATAATGGAAGGGATCACGTTGATCACGGTTTGGATGGTATATAATAACGTCACTGCCGTACAATAGACACGATATAATGGAAGGGATCACATTGATCACGGTTTGGATGGTATATAATAACGTCACTGCCGTACAATAGACACGATATAATGGAAGGGATCACATTGATCACGGTTTGGATGGTATATAATAACGTCACTGCCGTACAATAGACACGATATAATGGAAGGGATCACGTCGATCACGGTTTGGATCGTATATAATAACGTCACTGCCGTACAATAGACACAATATAATGGAAGGGATCACGTTGATCACGGTTTGGATGGTATATAATAACGTCACTGCCGTACAATAGACACAATATAATGGAAGGGATCACGTTGATCACGGTTTGGATGGTATATAATAACGTCACTGCCGTACAATAGACACGATATAATGGAAGGGATCACATTGATCACGGTTTGGATGGTATATAATAACGTCACTGCCGTACAATAGACACAATATAATGGAAGGGATCACGTTGATCACGGTTTGGATGGTATATAATAACGTCACTGCCGTACAATAGACACAATATAATGGAAGGGATCACGTTGATCACGGTTTGGATGGTATATAATAACGTCACTGCCGTACAATAGACACGATATAATGGAAGGGATCACATTGATCACGGTTTGGATGGTATATAATAACGTCACTGCCGTACAATAGACACGATATAATGGAAGGGATCACGTTGATCACGGTTTGGATGGTATATAATAACGTCACTGCCGTACAATAGACACAATATAATGGAAGGGATCACGTCGATCACGGTTTGGATGGTATATAATAACGGCACTGCCGTACAATAGACACAATATAATGGAAGGGATCACGTTGATCACGGTTTGGATGGTATATAATAACGGCACTGCCGTACAATAGACACGATATAATGGAAGGGATCACATTGATCACGGTTTGGATGGTATATAATAACGTCACTGCCGTACAATAGACACGATATAATGGAAGGGATCACGTTGATCACGTTTTGGATGGTATATAATAACGGCACTGCCGTACAATAGACACGATATAATGGAAGGGATCACGTTGATCACGGTTTGGATGGTATATAATAACGTCACTGCCGTACAATAGACACGATATAATGGAAGGGATCACATTGATCACGGTTTGGATGGTATATAATAACGTCACTGCCGTACAATAGACACAATATAATGGAAGGGATCACGTCGATCACGGTTTGGATGGTATATAATAACGTCACTGCCGTACAATAGACACGATATAATGGAAGGGATCACGTTGATCACGGTTTGGATGGTATATAATAACGTCACTGCCGTACAATAGACACGATATAATGGAAGGGATCACGTCGATCACGGTTTGGATGGCATATAATAACGGCACTGCCGTACAATAGACACGATATAATGGAAGGGATCACGTTGATCACGGTTTGGATGGTATATAATAACGGCACTGCCGTACAATAGACACGATATAATGGAAGGGATCACGTTGATCACGGTTTGGATGGTATATAATAACGGCACTGCCGTACAATAGACACGATATAATGGAAGGGATCACGTTGATCACGGTTTGGATGGTATATAATAACGTCACTGCCGTACAATAGACACGATATAATGGAAGGGATCACGTTGATCACGTTTTGGATGGTATATAATAACGGCACTGCCGTACAATAGACACAATATAATGGAAGGGATCACGTTGATCACGGTTTGGATGGTATATAATAACGTCACTGCCGTACAATAGACACAATATAATGGAAGGGATCACGTTGATCACGGTTTGGATGGTATATAATAACGTCACTGCCGTACAATAGACACGATATAATGGAAGGGATCACGTTGATCACGGTTTGGATGGTATATAATAACGTCACTGCCGTACAATAGACACGATATAATGGAAGGGATCACGTTGATCACGGTTTGGATGGTATATAATAACGGCACTGCCGTACAATAGACACAATATAATGGAAGGGATCACGTTGATCACGGTTTGGATGGTATATAATAACGGCACTGCCGTACAATAGACACGATATAATGGAAGGGATCACGTTGATCACGGTTTGGATGGTATATAATAACGGCACTGCCGTACAATAGACACAATATAATGGAAGGGATCACGTTGATCACGTTTTGGATGGTATATAATAACGGCACTGCCGTACAATAGACACAATATAATGGAAGGGATCACGTTGATCACGGTTTGGATGGTATATAATAACGTCACTGCCGTACAATAGACACAATATAATGGAAGGGATCACGTTGATCACGTTTTGGATGGTATATAATAACGGCACTGCCGTACAATAGACACGATATAATGGAAGGGATCACATTGATCACGGTTTGGATGGTATATAATAACGGCACTGCCGTACAATAGACACAATATAATGGAAGGGATCACATTGATCACGGTTTGGATGGTATATAATAACGTCACTGCCGTACAATAGACACAATATAATGGAAGGGATCACATTGATCACGGTTTGGATGGTATATAATAACGTCACTGCCGTACAATAGACACGATATAATGGAAGGGATCACATTGATCACGGTTTGGATGGTATATAATAACGTCACTGCCGTACAATAGACACAATATAATGGAAGGGATCACGTTGATCACGGTTTGGATGGTATATAATAACGGCACTGCCGTACAATAGACACGATATAATGGAAGGGATCACGTTGATCACGGTTTGGATGGTATATAATAACGGCACTGCCGTACAATAGACACGATATAATGGAAGGGATCACATTGATCACGGTTTGGATGGTATATAATAACGTCACTGCCGTACAATAGACACAATATAATGGAAGGGATCACATTGATCACGGTTTGGATGGTATATAATAACGGCACTGCCGTACAATAGACACAATATAATGGAAGGGATCACATTGATCACGGTTTGGATGGTATATAATAACGTCACTGCCGTACAATAGACACAATATAATGGAAGGGATCACATTGATCACGGTTTGGATGGTATATAATAACGGCACTGCCGTACAATAGACACAATATAATGGAAGGGATCACATTGATCACGGTTTGGATGGTATATAATAACGTCACTGCCGTACAATAGACACAATATAATGGAAGGGATCACGTTGATCACGGTTTGGATGGTATATAATAACGGCACTGCCGTACAATAGACACGATATAATGGAAGGGATCACGTTGATCACGGTTTGGATGGTATATAATAACGGCACTGCCGTACAATAGACACGATATAATGGAAGGGATCACGTTGATCACGGTTTGGATGGTATATAATAACGGCACTGCCGTACAATAGACACAATATAATGGAAGGGATCACGTTGATCACGGTTTGGATGGTATATAATAACGTCACTGCCGTACAATAGACACAATATAATGGAAGGGATCACGTTGATCACGGTTTGGATGGTATATAATAACGGCACTGCCGTACAATAGACACGATATAATGGAAGGGATCACGTCGATCACGGTTTGGATGGCATATAATAACGGCACTGCCGTACAATAGACACGATATAATGGAAGGGATCACATTGATCACGGTTTGGATGGTATATAATAACGTCACTGCCGTACAATAGACACGATATAATGGAAGGGATCACGTCGATCACGGTTTGGATGGTATATAATAACGTCACTGCCGTACAATAGACACAATATAATGGAAGGGATCACGTTGATCACGGTTTGGATGGTATATAATAACGGCACTGCCGTACAATAGACACGATATAATGGAAGGGATCACGTTGATCACGGTTTGGATGGTATATAATAACGTCACTGCCGTACAATAGACACGATATAATGGAAGGGATCACTTTGATCACGGTTTGGATGGTATATAATAACGTCACTGCCGTACAATAGACACGATATAATGGAAGGGATCACATTGATCACGGTTTGGATGGTATATAATAACGTCACTGCCGTACAATAGACACGATATAATGGAAGGGATCACGTTGATCACGGTTTGGATGGTATATAATAACGGCACTGCCGTACAATAGACACGATATAATGGAAGGGATCACGTTGATCACGGTTTGGATGGTATATAATAACGGCACTGCCGTACAATAGACACAATATAATGGAAGGGATCACGTTGATCACGGTTTGGATGGTATATAATAACGGCACTGCCGTACAATAGACACGATATAATGGAAGGGATCACGTTGATCACGTTTTGGATGGTATATAATAACGTCACTGCCGTACAATAGACACGATATAATGGAAGGGATCACGTTGATCACGGTTTGGATGGTATATAATAACGTCACTGCCGTACAATAGACACAATATAATGGAAGGGATCACTTTGATCACGGTTTGGATGGTATATAATAACGTCACTGCCGTACAATAGACACAATATAATGGAAGGGATCACGTTGATCACGGTTTGGATGGTATATAATAACGGCACTGCCGTACAATAGACACGATATAATGGAAGGGATCACTTTGATCACGGTTTGGATGGTATATAATAACGTCACTGCCGTACAATAGACACGATATAATGGAAGGGATCACGTTGATCACGGTTTGGATGGTATATAATAACGGCACTGCCGTACAATAGACACGATGTAATGGAAGGGATCACGTTGATCACGGTTTGGATGGTATATAATAACGGCACTGCCGTACAATAGACACGATATAATGGAAGGGATCACATTGATCACGGTTTGGATGGTATATAATAACGTCACTGCCGTACAATAGACACAATATAATGGAAGGGATCACATTGATCACGGTTTGGATGGTATATAATAACGGCACTGCCGTACAATAGACACGATATAATGGAAGGGATCACATTGATCACGGTTTGGATGGTATATAATAACGGCACTGCCGTACAATAGACACAATATAATGGAAGGGATCACTTTGATCACGGTTTGGATGGTATATAATAACGGCACTGCCGTACAATAGACACAATATAATGGAAGGGATCACGTTGATCACGGTTTGGATGGTATATAATAACGGCACTGCCGTACAATAGACACAATATAATGGAAGGGATCACTTTGATCACGGTTTGGATGGTATATAATAACGGCACTGCCGTACAATAGACACAATATAATGGAAGGGATCACTTTGATCACGGTTTGGATGGTATATAATAACGTCACTGCCGTACAATAGACACGATATAATGGAAGGGATCACGTTGATCACGTTTTGGATGGTATATAATAACGGCACTGCCGTACAATAGACACGATATAATGGAAGGGATCACGTCGATCACGGTTTGGATGGTATATAATAACGTCACTGCCGTACAATAGACACAATATAATGGAAGGGATCACGTCGATCACGGTTTGGATGGTATATAATAACGGCACTGCCGTACAATAGACACGATATAATGGAAGGGATCACGTTGATCACGGTTTGGATGGTATATAATAACGGCACTGCCGTACAATAGACACAATATAATGGAAGGGATCACATTGATCACGGTTTGGATGGTATATAATAACGTCACTGCCGTACAATAGACACGATATAATGGAAGGGATCACATTGATCACGGTTTGGATGGTATATAATAACGGCACTGCCGTACAATAGACACGATATAATGGAAGGGATCACGTCGATCACGGTTTGGATGGTATATAATAACGTCACTGCCGTACAATAGACACGATATAATGGAAGGGATCACGTCGATCACGGTTTGGATGGTATATAATAACGTCACTGCCGTACAATAGACACGATATAATGGAAGGGATCACGTTGATCACGGTTTGGATGGTATATAATAACGTCACTGCCGTACAATAGACACGATATAATGGAAGGGATCACGTCGATCACGGTTTGGATGGCATATAATAACGGCACTGCCGTACAATAGACACGATATAATGGAAGGGATCACGTTGATCACGGTTTGGATGGTATATAATAACGGCACTGCCGTACAATAGACACGATATAATGGAAGGGATCACGTTGATCACGGTTTGGATGGTATATAATAACGGCACTGCCGTACAATAGACACGATATAATGGAAGGGATCACGTTGATCACGGTTTGGATGGTATATAATAACGTCACTGCCGTACAATAGACACGATATAATGGAAGGGATCACGTTGATCACGTTTTGGATGGTATATAATAACGGCACTGCCGTACAATAGACACAATATAATGGAAGGGATCACGTTGATCACGGTTTGGATGGTATATAATAACGTCACTGCCGTACAATAGACACAATATAATGGAAGGGATCACGTTGATCACGGTTTGGATGGTATATAATAACGTCACTGCCGTACAATAGACACGATATAATGGAAGGGATCACGTTGATCACGGTTTGGATGGTATATAATAACGTCACTGCCGTACAATAGACACGATATAATGGAAGGGATCACGTTGATCACGGTTTGGATGGTATATAATAACGGCACTGCCGTACAATAGACACAATATAATGGAAGGGATCACGTTGATCACGGTTTGGATGGTATATAATAACGGCACTGCCGTACAATAGACACGATATAATGGAAGGGATCACGTTGATCACGGTTTGGATGGTATATAATAACGGCACTGCCGTACAATAGACACAATATAATGGAAGGGATCACGTTGATCACGTTTTGGATGGTATATAATAACGGCACTGCCGTACAATAGACACAATATAATGGAAGGGATCACGTTGATCACGGTTTGGATGGTATATAATAACGTCACTGCCGTACAATAGACACAATATAATGGAAGGGATCACGTTGATCACGTTTTGGATGGTATATAATAACGGCACTGCCGTACAATAGACACGATATAATGGAAGGGATCACATTGATCACGGTTTGGATGGTATATAATAACGGCACTGCCGTACAATAGACACAATATAATGGAAGGGATCACATTGATCACGGTTTGGATGGTATATAATAACGTCACTGCCGTACAATAGACACAATATAATGGAAGGGATCACATTGATCACGGTTTGGATGGTATATAATAACGTCACTGCCGTACAATAGACACGATATAATGGAAGGGATCACATTGATCACGGTTTGGATGGTATATAATAACGGCACTGCCGTACAATAGACACGATATAATGGAAGGGATCACATTGATCACGGTTTGGATGGTATATAATAACGTCACTGCCGTACAATAGACACAATATAATGGAAGGGATCACGTTGATCACGGTTTGGATGGTATATAATAACGGCACTGCCGTACAATAGACACGATATAATGGAAGGGATCACGTTGATCACGGTTTGGATGGTATATAATAACGGCACTGCCGTACAATAGACACGATATAATGGAAGGGATCACATTGATCACGGTTTGGATGGTATATAATAACGTCACTGCCGTACAATAGACACAATATAATGGAAGGGATCACATTGATCACGGTTTGGATGGTATATAATAACGGCACTGCCGTACAATAGACACAATATAATGGAAGGGATCACATTGATCACGGTTTGGATGGTATATAATAACGTCACTGCCGTACAATAGACACAATATAATGGA
Source organism: Ascaphus truei (assembly GCF_040206685.1). Taxonomy (NCBI): domain Eukaryota; kingdom Metazoa; phylum Chordata; class Amphibia; order Anura; family Ascaphidae; genus Ascaphus; species Ascaphus truei. The sequence goes on from NC_134505.1 coordinate 200,002, forward strand.
AGGGATCACATTGATCACGGTTTGGATGGTATATAATAACGGCACTGCCGTACAATAGACACAATATAATGGAAGGGATCACATTGATCACGGTTTGGATGGTATATAATAACGTCACTGCCGTACAATAGACACAATATAATGGAAGGGATCACGTTGATCACGGTTTGGATGGTATATAATAACGTCACTGCCGTACAATAGACACGATATAATGGAAGGGATCACGTTGATCACGGTTTGGATGGTATATAATAACGGCACTGCCGTACAATAGACACGATATAATGGAAGGGATCACGTTGATCACGGTTTGGATGGTATATAATAACGGCACTGCCGTACAATAGACACGATATAATGGAAGGGATCACGTTGATCACGGTTTGGATGGTATATAATAACGGCACTGCCGTACAATAGACACGATATAATGGAAGGGATCACGTTGATCACGGTTTGGATGGTATATAATAACGTCACTGCCGTACAATAGACACGATATAATGGAAGGGATCACGTTGATCACGGTTTGGATGGTATATAATAACGGCACTGCCGTACAATAGACACGATATAATGGAAGGGATCACGTCGATCACGGTTTGGATGGCATATAATAACGGCACTGCCGTACAATAGACACGATATAATGGAAGGGATCACGTCGATCACGGTTTGGATGGTATATAATAACGTCACTGCCGTACAATAGACACGATATAATGGAAGGGATCACGTCGATCACGGTTTGGATGGTATATAATAACGTCACTGCCGTACAATAGACACGATATAATGGAAGGGATCACATTGATCACGGTTTGGATGGTATATAATAACGGCACTGCCGTACAATAGACACGATATAATGGAAGGGATCACATTGATCACGGTTTGGATGGTATATAATAACGTCACTGCCGTACAATAGACACAATATAATGGAAGGGATCACGTCGATCACGGTTTGGATGGTATATAATAACGGCACTGCCGTACAATAGACACAATATAATGGAAGGGATCACGTTGATCACGGTTTGGATGGTATATAATAACGGCACTGCCGTACAATAGACACGATATAATGGAAGGGATCACATTGATCACGGTTTGGATGGTATATAATAACGTCACTGCCGTACAATAGACACGATATAATGGAAGGGATCACGTCGATCACGGTTTGGATGGTATATAATAACGTCACTGCCGTACAATAGACACGATATAATGGAAGGGATCACGTTGATCACGGTTTGGATGGTATATAATAACGGCACTGCCGTACAATAGACACAATATAATGGAAGGGATCACATTGATCACGGTTTGGATGGTATATAATAACGTCACTGCCGTACAATAGACACGATATAATGGAAGGGATCACGTCGATCACGGTTTGGATGGTATATAATAACGTCACTGCCGTACAATAGACACGATATAATGGAAGGGATCACGTTGATCACGGTTTGGATGGTATATAATAACGTCACTGCCGTACAATAGACACAATATAATGGAAGGGATCACTTTGATCACGGTTTGGATGGTATATAATAACGTCACTGCCGTACAATAGACACGATATAATGGAAGGGATCACGTTGATCACGTTTTGGATGGTATATAATAACGGCACTGCCGTACAATAGACACGATATAATGGAAGGGATCACGTCGATCACGGTTTGGATGGTATATAATAACGTCACTGCCGTACAATAGACACAATATAATGGAAGGGATCACGTCGATCACGGTTTGGATGGTATATAATAACGGCACTGCCGTACAATAGACACGATATAATGGAAGGGATCACGTTGATCACGGTTTGGATGGTATATAATAACGGCACTGCCGTACAATAGACACAATATAATGGAAGGGATCACATTGATCACGGTTTGGATGGTATATAATAACGTCACTGCCGTACAATAGACACGATATAATGGAAGGGATCACATTGATCACGGTTTGGATGGTATATAATAACGGCACTGCCGTACAATAGACACGATATAATGGAAGGGATCACGTCGATCACGGTTTGGATGGTATATAATAACGTCACTGCCGTACAATAGACACAATATAATGGAAGGGATCACGTCGATCACGGTTTGGATGGTATATAATAACGTCACTGCCGTACAATAGACACGATATAATGGAAGGGATCACGTTGATCACGGTTTGGATGGTATATAATAACGTCACTGCCGTACAATAGACACGATATAATGGAAGGGATCACGTCGATCACGGTTTGGATGGCATATAATAACGGCACTGCCGTACAATAGACACGATATAATGGAAGGGATCACGTTGATCACGGTTTGGATGGTATATAATAACGGCACTGCCGTACAATAGACACGATATAATGGAAGGGATCACGTTGATCACGGTTTGGATGGTATATAATAACGGCACTGCCGTACAATAGACACGATATAATGGAAGGGATCACGTTGATCACGGTTTGGATGGTATATAATAACGTCACTGCCGTACAATAGACACGATATAATGGAAGGGATCACGTTGATCACGTTTTGGATGGTATATAATAACGGCACTGCCGTACAATAGACACAATATAATGGAAGGGATCACGTTGATCACGGTTTGGATGGTATATAATAACGTCACTGCCGTACAATAGACACAATATAATGGAAGGGATCACGTTGATCACGGTTTGGATGGTATATAATAACGTCACTGCCGTACAATAGACACGATATAATGGAAGGGATCACGTTGATCACGGTTTGGATGGTATATAATAACGTCACTGCCGTACAATAGACACGATATAATGGAAGGGATCACGTTGATCACGGTTTGGATGGTATATAATAACGGCACTGCCGTACAATAGACACAATATAATGGAAGGGATCACGTTGATCACGGTTTGGATGGTATATAATAACGGCACTGCCGTACAATAGACACGATATAATGGAAGGGATCACGTTGATCACGGTTTGGATGGTATATAATAACGGCACTGCCGTACAATAGACACAATATAATGGAAGGGATCACGTTGATCACGTTTTGGATGGTATATAATAACGGCACTGCCGTACAATAGACACAATATAATGGAAGGGATCACGTTGATCACGGTTTGGATGGTATATAATAACGTCACTGCCGTACAATAGACACAATATAATGGAAGGGATCACGTTGATCACGTTTTGGATGGTATATAATAACGGCACTGCCGTACAATAGACACGATATAATGGAAGGGATCACATTGATCACGGTTTGGATGGTATATAATAACGGCACTGCCGTACAATAGACACAATATAATGGAAGGGATCACATTGATCACGGTTTGGATGGTATATAATAACGTCACTGCCGTACAATAGACACAATATAATGGAAGGGATCACATTGATCACGGTTTGGATGGTATATAATAACGTCACTGCCGTACAATAGACACGATATAATGGAAGGGATCACATTGATCACGGTTTGGATGGTATATAATAACGGCACTGCCGTACAATAGACACGATATAATGGAAGGGATCACATTGATCACGGTTTGGATGGTATATAATAACGTCACTGCCGTACAATAGACACAATATAATGGAAGGGATCACGTTGATCACGGTTTGGATGGTATATAATAACGGCACTGCCGTACAATAGACACGATATAATGGAAGGGATCACGTTGATCACGGTTTGGATGGTATATAATAACGGCACTGCCGTACAATAGACACGATATAATGGAAGGGATCACATTGATCACGGTTTGGATGGTATATAATAACGTCACTGCCGTACAATAGACACAATATAATGGAAGGGATCACATTGATCACGGTTTGGATGGTATATAATAACGGCACTGCCGTACAATAGACACAATATAATGGAAGGGATCACATTGATCACGGTTTGGATGGTATATAATAACGTCACTGCCGTACAATAGACACAATATAATGGAAGGGATCACATTGATCACGGTTTGGATGGTATATAATAACGGCACTGCCGTACAATAGACACAATATAATGGAAGGGATCACATTGATCACGGTTTGGATGGTATATAATAACGTCACTGCCGTACAATAGACACAATATAATGGAAGGGATCACGTTGATCACGGTTTGGATGGTATATAATAACGTCACTGCCGTACAATAGACACGATATAATGGAAGGGATCACGTTGATCACGGTTTGGATGGTATATAATAACGGCACTGCCGTACAATAGACACGATATAATGGAAGGGATCACGTTGATCACGGTTTGGATGGTATATAATAACGGCACTGCCGTACAATAGACACGATATAATGGAAGGGATCACGTTGATCACGGTTTGGATGGTATATAATAACGGCACTGCCGTACAATAGACACGATATAATGGAAGGGATCACGTTGATCACGGTTTGGATGGTATATAATAACGTCACTGCCGTACAATAGACACGATATAATGGAAGGGATCACGTTGATCACGGTTTGGATGGTATATAATAACGGCACTGCCGTACAATAGACACGATATAATGGAAGGGATCACGTCGATCACGGTTTGGATGGCATATAATAACGGCACTGCCGTACAATAGACACGATATAATGGAAGGGATCACGTCGATCACGGTTTGGATGGTATATAATAACGTCACTGCCGTACAATAGACACGATATAATGGAAGGGATCACGTCGATCACGGTTTGGATGGTATATAATAACGTCACTGCCGTACAATAGACACGATATAATGGAAGGGATCACATTGATCACGGTTTGGATGGTATATAATAACGGCACTGCCGTACAATAGACACGATATAATGGAAGGGATCACATTGATCACGGTTTGGATGGTATATAATAACGTCACTGCCGTACAATAGACACAATATAATGGAAGGGATCACGTCGATCACGGTTTGGATGGTATATAATAACGGCACTGCCGTACAATAGACACAATATAATGGAAGGGATCACGTTGATCACGGTTTGGATGGTATATAATAACGGCACTGCCGTACAATAGACACGATATAATGGAAGGGATCACATTGATCACGGTTTGGATGGTATATAATAACGTCACTGCCGTACAATAGACACGATATAATGGAAGGGATCACGTCGATCACGGTTTGGATGGTATATAATAACGTCACTGCCGTACAATAGACACGATATAATGGAAGGGATCACGTTGATCACGGTTTGGATGGTATATAATAACGGCACTGCCGTACAATAGACACAATATAATGGAAGGGATCACATTGATCACGGTTTGGATGGTATATAATAACGTCACTGCCGTACAATAGACACGATATAATGGAAGGGATCACGTCGATCACGGTTTGGATGGTATATAATAACGTCACTGCCGTACAATAGACACGATATAATGGAAGGGATCACGTTGATCACGGTTTGGATGGTATATAATAACGTCACTGCCGTACAATAGACACGATATAATGGAAGGGATCACTTTGATCACGGTTTGGATGGTATATAATAACGTCACTGCCGTACAATAGACACGATATAATGGAAGGGATCACATTGATCACGGTTTGGATGGTATATAATAACGTCACTGCCGTACAATAGACACGATATAATGGAAGGGATCACGTTGATCACGGTTTGGATGGTATATAATAACGGCACTGCCGTACAATAGACACGATATAATGGAAGGGATCACGTTGATCACGGTTTGGATGGTATATAATAACGGCACTGCCGTACAATAGACACGATATAATGGAAGGGATCACGTTGATCACGGTTTGGATGGTATATAATAACGTCACTGCCGTACAATAGACACGATATAATGGAAGGGATCACGTTGATCACGGTTTGGATGGTATATAATAACGGCACTGCCGTACAATAGACACGATATAATGGAAGGGATCACGTTGATCACGGTTTGGATGGTATATAATAACGGCACTGCCGTACAATAGACACGATATAATGGAAGGGATCACGTTGATCACGGTTTGGATGGTATATAATAACGGCACTGCCGTACAATAGACACGATATAATGGAAGGGATCACGTTGATCACGTTTTGGATGGTATATAATAACGTCACTGCCGTACAATAGACACGATATAATGGAAGGGATCACGTTGATCACGGTTTGGATGGTATATAATAACGTCACTGCCGTACAATAGACACAATATAATGGAAGGGATCACTTTGATCACGGTTTGGATGGTATATAATAACGTCACTGCCGTACAATAGACACGATATAATGGAAGGGATCACGTTGATCACGGTTTGGATGGTATATAATAACGGCACTGCCGTACAATAGACACGATATAATGGAAGGGATCACGTTGATCACGGTTTGGATGGTATATAATAACGGCACTGCCGTACAATAGACACGATGTAATGGAAGGGATCACGTTGATCACGGTTTGGATGGTATATAATAACGGCACTGCCGTACAATAGACACGATATAATGGAAGGGATCACATTGATCACGGTTTGGATGGTATATAATAACGTCACTGCCGTACAATAGACACAATATAATGGAAGGGATCACATTGATCACGGTTTGGATGGTATATAATAACGTCACTGCCGTACAATAGACACGATATAATGGAAGGGATCACATTGATCACGGTTTGGATGGTATATAATAACGGCACTGCCGTACAATAGACACAATATAATGGAAGGGATCACTTTGATCACGGTTTGGATGGTATATAATAACGGCACTGCCGTACAATAGACACAATATAATGGAAGGGATCACATTGATCACGGTTTGGATGGTATATAATAACGGCACTGCCGTACAATAGACACAATATAATGGAAGGGATCACTTTGATCACGGTTTGGATGGTATATAATAACGGCACTGCCGTACAATAGACACAATATAATGGAAGGGATCACGTTGATCACGGTTTGGATGGTATATAATAACGTCACTGCCGTACAATAGACACAATATAATGGAAGGGATCACATTGATCACGGTTTGGATGGTATATAATAACGGCACTGCCGTACAATAGACACAATATAATGGAAGGGATCACATTGATCACGGTTTGGATGGTATATAATAACGGCACTGCCGTACAATAGACACAATATAATGGAAGGGATCACATTGATCACGGTTTGGATGGTATATAATAACGGCACTGCCGTACAATAGACACAATATAATGGAAGGGATCACGTTGATCACGGTTTGGATGGTATATAATAACGGCACTGCCGTACAATAGACACGATATAATGGAAGGGATCACGTTGATCACGGTTTGGATGGTATATAATAACGGCACTGCCGTACAATAGACACGATATAATGGAAGGGATCACATTGATCACGGTTTGGATGGTATATAATAACGGCACTGCCGTACAATAGACACAATATAATGGAAGGGATCACTTTGATCACGGTTTGGATGGTATATAATAACGTCACTGCCGTACAATAGACACGATATAATGGAAGGGATCACGTTGATCACGGTTTGGATGGTATATAATAACGGCACTGCCGTACAATAGACACGATATAATGGAAGGGATCACGTTGATCACGGTTTGGATGGTATATAATAACGTCACTGCCGTACAATAGACACGATGTAATGGAAGGGATCACATTGATCACGGTTTGGATGGTATATAATAACGGCACTGCCGTACAATAGACACAATATAATGGAAGGGATCACATTGATCACGGTTTGGATGGTATATAATAACGGCACTGCCGTACAATAGACACGATGTAATGGAAGGGATCACGTTGATCACGTATTTGCACATATACATTGTGAATACGTCACTTTGCTGAATGCTTGTTACAATCGATGCGGCGGCCCAGAGGCAGAATGGGAAACTATTTAGGGGCTGTGTGCCATTAATGCAGCCGGCGGGACGCACTGTTCCCGTAGCTCCCTAAAGGGGCCGTAATGGTTTCTTAATGCAGACGTTGCTAGCACAGGAGCAGCCTTTTATCCATTTATATGCCAGAGCTGAGAGTTGCCAGTAACAGGGATGTTGAAGCAACCTAGCACTGCACCCCAGCACTGCACCCCAGCACTGCACCCCAGCACTGGACCCCAGCACCGCACCCCAGCACCGCATCCCAGCACCGGACCCCAGCACTGCACCCCAGCACTGCACCCTAGCACCGCACCCCAGCACCGGACCCCAGCACTCCACCCCAGCACTGCACCCCAGCACTGCACCCCAGCACTGCACCCCAGCACTGCACCCTAGCACCGCACCCCAGCACCGGACCCCAGCACTCCACCCCAGCACTGCACCCCAGCACTGCACCCTAGCACTGCACCCCAGCACCGCACCCCAGCACCGGACCCCAGCACTCCACCCCAGCACTGCACCCCAGCACTGCACCCTAGCACTGCACCCCAGCACTGCACCCCAGCACTGCACCCCAGCACCGGATCCCAGCACTGCACCCCAGCACTGCACCCCAGCACCGGACCCCAGCACTGCACCCCAGCACCGGACCCCAGCACTGCACCCCAGCCCCGGACCCCAGCACTGCACCCCAGCACCGGATCCCAGCACTGCACCCCAGCCCCGCACCCCAGCACCGGATCCCAGCACCGGACCCCAGCACCGGACCCCAGCACTGCACCCCAGCACCGGATCCCAGCACTGCACCCCAGCCCCGGACCCCAGCACTGCCTGCAGCCATGCACGGGGTATAATCCAAGTGGTCAGTAAGATGTATCGGTGATTACGTGCTGGGGACGATGGGAAAGGTACAGCCCCGGGGGATGGAAGAGGGGAGGCTTCGGTAAAATGGCGGGTTACACATGTAGGAGGTTCACAAATCCTACCCTCAAGTCTCCTCACCCAGGGGCGGAAGTAGTCACCGTGGGCCCCTCTCGCTCTCCCCCCGGGGCCCGATCGGTGGAACCCACTCAGGAGATGATTGCGGAAGGAAGGACCACCTGTGTGGGCCTCCGCCGGGTAAGGACTCACTCCACGGGTGGGACCCGTGGACGGGGTGTGCAGAAAAGGAAGGGGGGGGGGGGTCCCGGCGCGTGGCGGGTGGAAGCCTAAAGGCGGTGCTCTGCACATATGGGAGCTTCGCAACTGGCATCTACAGCAAATACTAGACACAAAATAAGTTATTAAAGTGTGAAAAAAGTGACAAAAACCCTCTGCTGTGCGGAAAATGTACCCCCCACGTAATGAGCCCATTCACACGCCTCAGGCAGGTCTGCAACCATGCTCTTCCCCCTCATCTCTTAGCATACAGTGCTTCCACTGCAGCTAGGCATTCTGGGCCATCACATGCAAATGAGCGCTGGCAGTAAATACTACAAGGCAGCGTGCTCACGCTTGATTTTGGCACGCGGTAAACTGTTTGCACCACGGCACAAGTACCAAGCCCTTGATATGCAGCCCCCAAACCGTGCTCTTCCCACACCGGCACAGGGAGGAGCTCGTAACTCCCTGTGCGCTCCAGCTATTAACAGGCTTCACTCCCGACCTGCGCTCGACTGCGGCATCGCAAACGGCTGGGACTAAAATAGCAGATCACGTGAAATCCTGTCAGTGAGAAGTGAGGCGGTAAAAACACAAGCGCCAGAAATAACACTCCTCCCGGGACGCGCGCGAAGCACGCCGCCTCTCTGCCGCCCCGGGGAACAGGAAACGCACTGCGGGTCCCTCTAACAGAGAAGGGGGGTCGTTAGGAGTGAAACGCTTCTCTCGCGTTAATGTCCCGGGCCCACGGGCATCGTTACTGCTCTAGAGATCCTCCTGTGTGTCATGCGGTGCTCTCCCTGTTACAGTCAGACCGCGCCGGGCGCTGCCCACGCAGCGCGGGAACACGCGCCTCTGAACAGCTTCGTGTAATAAGCCACAAGGGAAATTTGGGAGAACTTTACGAGGCTTTGTTTGAGTTTCTGACAATGGGTGGGAATGATTGTGCCGGTCTCGCGCTTTGCAATGCCTGTCTGTGTCTATAAAGAGAATATTTCTTTCACTGGAAGCGCTGATGTTATATGTAACATATATGTACATTATAATATGTATATTATATGTACTATAGGACGTGGCCGGGGGCCCGTATTATATACGCTGAACGTCATGAGGTTTTGCTGGTTTTCTAGGGGGGAGGTGGGGGGGGCGTTTGTGATCACAAGAGCGCTGATTGCAAACTAAACAGACCCCCCCCCCCCCCTCGCTTCATTTACAGCTTCCTATTGGCCTGTTGGACCTGCACCCATTTTTTTTTAATGTCTGCAAAGAGATTTTAAACCCGGGAACTTCCTCAGGAAAAAGGAGCCACAATATGGTGCAGTTCAGCTCCGGAGCCTGGCGGGGAGGTCAGGCAGGGAGTTTAGCTCTGCGGGGAGGTCAGGCAGGGAGTTTAGCTCTGCGGGGAGGTCAGGCAGGGAGTTTAGCTCTGCAGGGAGGTCAGGCAGGGAGTTTAGCTCTGCGGGGAGGTCAGGCAGGGAGTTTAGCTCTGCGGGGCGGTCAGGCAGGGAGTTTAGCTCTGCGGGGAGGTCAGGCAGGGAGTTTAGCTCTGCGGGGCGGTCAGGCAGGGAGTTTAGCTCTGCGGGGAGATCAGGCAGGGAGTTTAGCTCTGCGGGGAGATCAGGCGGGGAGTTTAGCTCTGCGGGGCGGTCAGGCAGGGAGTTTAGCTCTGCGGGGAGGTCAGGCAGGGAGTTTAGCTCTGCGGGGAGGTCAGGCAGGGAGTTTAGCTCTGCGGGGAGGTCAGGCAGGGAGTTTAGCTCTGCGGGGAGATCAGGCAGGGAGTTTAGCTCTGCGGGGCGGTCAGGCAGGGAGTTTAGCTCTGCGGGGCGGTCAGGCAGGGAGTTTAGCTCTGCGGGGAGATCAGGCAGGGAGTTTAGCTCTGCGGGGAGATCAGGCAGGGAGTTTAGCTCTGCGGGGAGGTCAGGCAGGGAGTTTAGCTCTGCGGGGAGGTCAGGCAGGGAGTTTAGCTCTGCGGGGAGGTCAGGCAGGGAGTTTAGCTCTGCGGGGCGGTCAGGCAGGGAGTTTAGCTCTGCGGGGAGGTCAGGCAGGGAGTTTAGCTCTGCGGGGCGGTCAGGCAGGGAGTTTAGCTCTGCGGGGCGGTCAGGCAGGGAGTTTAGCTCTGCGGGGAGGTCAGGCAGGGAGTTTAGCTCTGCGGGGAGGTCAGGCAGGGAGTTTAGCTCTGCGGGGAGGTCAGGCAGGGAGTTTAGCTCTGCGGGGCGGTCAGGCAGGGAGTTTAGCTCTGCGGGGAGGTCAGGCAGGGAGTTTAGCTCTGCGGGGCGGTCAGGCAGGGAGTTTAGCTCTGCGGGGAGGTCAGGCAGGGAGTTTAGCTCTGCGGGGAGGTCAGGCAGGGAGTTTAGCTCTGCGGGGAGGTCAGGCAGGGAGTTTAGCTCTGCGGGGCGGTCAGGCAGGGAGTTTAGCTCTGCGGGGCGGTCAGGCAGGGAGTTTAGCTCTGCGGGGCGGTCAGGCAGGGAGTTTAGCTCTGCGGGGAGGTCAGGCAGGGAGTTTAGCTCTGCGGGGCGGTCAGGCAGGGAGTTTAGCTCTGCGGGGAGGTCAGGCAGGGAGTTTAGCTCTGCGGGGAGGTCAGGCAGGGAGTTTAGCTCTGCGGGGCGGTCAGGCAGGGAGTTTAGCTCTGCGGGGAGATCAGGCAGGGAGTTTAGCTCTGCGGGGCGGTCAGGCAGGGAGTTTAGCTCTGCGGGGAGGACAGGCAGGGAGTTTAGCTCTGCGGGGAGGTCAGGCAGGGAGTTTAGCTCTGCGGGGAGATCAGGCAGGGAGTTTAGCTCTGCGGGGCGGTCAGGCAGGGAGTTTAGCTCTGCGGGGAGGTCAGGCAGGGAGTTTAGCTCTGCGGGGAGATCAGGCAGGGAGTTTAGCTCTGCGGGGCGGTCAGGCAGGGAGTTTAGCTCTGCGGGGAGATCAGGCAGGGAGTTTAGCTCTGCGGGGCGGTCAGGCAGGGAGTTTAGCTCTGCGGGGAGGTCAGGCAGGGAGTTTAGCTCTGCGGGGAGATCAGGCAGGGAGTTTAGCTCTGCGGGGCGGTCAGGCAGGGAGTTTAGCTCTGCGGGGAGGTCAGGCAGGGAGTTTAGCTCTGCGGGGAGGTCAGGCAGGGAGTTTAGCTCTGCGGGGAGATCAGGCAGGGAGTTTAGCTCTGCGGGGAGATCAGGCAGGGAGTTTAGCTCTGCGGGGCGGTCAGGCAGGGAGTTTAGCTCTGCGGGGAGATCAGGCAGGGAGTTTAGCTCTGCGGGGAGGTCAGGCAGGGAGTTTAGCTATGCGGGGAGATCAGGCAGGGAGTTTAGCTCTGCAGGGCGGTCAGGCAGGGAGTTTAGCTCTGCGGGGAGATCAGGCAGGGAGTTTAGCTCTGCGGGGAGATCAGGCAGGGAGTTTAGCTCTGCGGGGCGGTCAGGCAGGGAGTTTAGCTCTGCGGTGCGGTCAGGCAGGGAGTTTAGCTCTGCGGGGAGATCAGGCAGGGAGTTTAGCTCTGCGGGGAGATCAGGCAGGGAGTTTAGCTCTGCGGGGAGGTCAGGCAGGGAGTTTAGCTCTGCGGGGAGATCAGGCAGGGAGTTTAGCTCTGCGGGGAGATCAGGCAGGGAGTTTAGCTCTGCGGGGCGGTCAGGCAGGGAGTTTAGCTCTGCGGGGCGGTCAGGCAGGGAGTTTAGCTCTGCGGGGCGGTCAGGCAGGGAGTTTAGCTCTGCGGGGAGGTCAGGCAGGGAGTTTAGCTCTGCGGGGAGATCAGGCAGGGAGTTTAGCTCTGCGGGGCGGTCAGGCAGGGAGTTTAGCTCTGCGGGGAGATCAGGCAGGGAGTTTAGCTCTGCGGGGCGGTCAGGCAGGGAGTTTAGCTCTGCGGGGAGATCAGGCAGGGAGTTTAGCTCTGCGGGGCGGTCAGGCAGGGAGTTTAGCTCTGCGGGGAGGTCAGGCAGGGAGTTTAGCTCTGCGGGGAGATCAGGCAGGGAGTTTAGCTCTGCGGGGCGGTCAGGCAGGGAGTTTAGCTCTGCGGGGAGGTCAGGCAGGGAGTTTAGCTCTGCGGGGAGGTCAGGCAGGGAGTTTAGCTCTGCGGGAGGTCAGGCAGGGAGTTTAGCTCTGCGGGGAGATCAGGCAGGGAGTCTAGCTCTGCGGGGCGGTCAGGCAGGGAGTTTAGCTCTGCGGGGCGGTCAGGCAGGGAGTTTAGCTCTGCGGGGAGGTCAGGCAGGGAGTTTAGCTCTGCGGGGCGGTCAGGCAGGGAGTTTAGCTCTGCGGGGAGGTCAGGCAGGGAGTTTAGCTCTGCGGGGCGGTCAGGCAGGGAGTTTAGCTCTGCGGGGCGGTCAGGCAGGGAGTTTAGCTCTGCGGGGAGGTCAGGCAGGGAGTTTAGCTCTGCGGGGCGGTCAGGCAGGGAGTTTAGCTCTGCGGGGAGGTCAGGCAGGGAGTTTAGCTCTGCGGGGCGGTCAGGCAGGGAGTTTAGCTCTGCGGGGCGGTCAGGCAGGGAGTTTAGCTCTGCGGGGCGGTCAGGCAGGGAGTTTAGCTCTGCGGGGAGGTCAGGCAGGGAGTTTAGCTCTGCGGGGAGATCAGGCAGGGAGTTTAGCTCTGCGGGGCGGTCAGGCAGGGAGTTTAGCTCTGCGGGGAGATCAGGCAGGGAGTTTAGCTCTGCGGGGCGGTCAGGCAGGGAGTTTAGCTCTGCGGGGCGGTCAGGCAGGGAGTTTAGCTCTGCGGGGAGATCAGGCAGGGAGTTTAGCTCTGCGGGGAGATCAGGCAGGGAGTTTAGCTCTGCGGGGAGGTCAGGCAGGGAGTTTAGCTCTGCGGGGCGGTCAGGCAGGGAGTTTAGCTCTGCGGGGCGGTCAGGCAGGGAGTTTAGCTCTGCGGGGCGGTCAGGCAGGGAGTTTAGCTCTGCGGGGAGGTCAGGCAGGGAGTTTAGCTCTGCGGGGCGGTCAGGCAGGGAGTTTAGCTCTGCGGGAGGTCAGGCAGGGAGTTTAGCTCTGCGGGGAGGTCAGGCAGGGAGTTTAGCTCTGCGGGACGGTCAGGCAGGGAGTTTAGCTCTGCGGGGCGGTCAGGCAGGGGGTTTAGCTCTGCGGGGAGATCAGGCAGGGAGTTTAGCTCTGCGGGGAGGTCAGGCAGGGAGTTTAGCTCTGCGGGGAGGTCAGGCAGGGAGTTTAGCTCTGCGGGGCGGTCAGGCAGGGAGTTTAGCTCTGCGGGGCGGTCAGGCAGGGAGTTTAGCTCTGCGGGGAGATCAGGCAGGGAGTTTAGCTCTGCGGGGAGGTCAGGCAGGGAGTTTAGCTCTGCGGGGCGGTCAGGCAGGGAGTTTAGCTCTGCGGGGAGGTCAGGCAGGGAGTTTAGCTCTGCGGGGCGGTCAGGCAGGGAGTTTAGCTCTGCGGGGAGATCAGGCAGGGAGTTTAGCTCTGCGGGGCGGTCAGGCAGGGAGTTTAGCTCTGCGGGGAGGTCAGGCAGGGAGTTTAGCTCTGCGGGGCGGTCAGGCAGGGAGTTTAGCTCTGCGGGGAGATCAGGCAGGGAGTTTAGCTCTGCGGGGCGGTCAGGCAGGGAGTTTAGCTCTGCGGGGAGATCAGGCAGGGAGTTTAGCTCTGCGGGGCGGTCAGGCAGGGAGTTTAGCTCTGCGGGGAGGTCAGGCAGGGAGTTTAGCTCTACGGGGAGATCAGGCAGGGAGTTTAGCTCTGCGGGGAGGTCAGGCAGGGAGTCTAGCTCTGCGGGGAGGTCAGGCAGGGAGTTTAGCTCTGCGGGGCGGTCAGGCAGGGAGTTTAGCTCTGCGGGGCGGTCAGGCAGGGAGTTTAGCTCTGCGGGGAGGTCAGGCAGGGAGTTTAGCTCTGCGGGGAGATCAGGCAGGGAGTTTAGCTCTGCGGGGCGGTCAGGCAGGGAGTTTAGCTCTGCGGGGCGGTCAGGCAGGGAGTTTAGCTCTGCGGGGAGGTCAGGCAGGGAGTTTAGCTCTGCGGGGAGGTCAGGCAGGGAGTTTAGCTCTGCGGGGAGATCAGGCAGGGAGTTTAGCTCTGCGGGGCGGTCAGGCAGGGAGTTTAGCTCTGCGGGGAGGTCAGGCAGGGAGTTTAGCTCTGCGGGGAGGTCAGGCAGGGAGTTTAGCTCTGCGGGAGGTCAGGCAGGGAGTTTAGCTCTGCGGGAGGTCAGGCAGGGAGTTTAGCTCTGCGGGGCGGTCAGGCAGGGAGTTTAGCTCTGCGGGGAGATCAGGCAGGGAGTTTAGCTCTGCGGGGAGATCAGGCAGGGAGTTTAGCTCTGCGGGGAGGTCAGGCAGGGAGTTTAGCTCTGCGGGGAGGTCAGGCAGGGAGTTTAGCTCTGCGGGGAGGTCAGGCAGGGAGTTTAGCTCTGCGGGGCGGTCAGGCAGGGAGTTTAGCTCTGCGGGGCGGTCAGGCAGGGAGTTTAGCTCTGCGGGGCGGTCAGGCAGGGAGTTTAGCTCTGCGGGGCGGTCAGGCAGGGAGTTTAGCTCTGCGGGGAGATCAGGCAGGGAGTTTAGCTCTGCGGGGAGATCAGGCAGGGAGTTTAGCTCTGCGGGGAGGTCAGGCAGGGAGTTTAGCTCTGCGGGGAGGTCAGGCAGGGAGTTTAGCTCTGCGGGGAGGTCAGGCAGGGAGTTTAGCTCTGCGGGGCGGTCAGGCAGGGAGTTTAGCTCTGCGGGGCGGTCAGGCAGGGAGTTTAGCTCTGCGGGGCGGTCAGGCAGGGAGTTTAGCTCTGCGGGGCGGTCAGGCAGGGAGTTTAGCTCTGCGGGGAGGTCAGGCAGGGAGTTTAGCTCTGCGGGAGGTCAGGCAGGGAGTTTAGCTCTGCGGGGCGGTCAGGCAGGGAGTTTAGCTCTGCGGGGCGGTCAGGCAGGGAGTTTAGCTCTGCGGGGCGGTCAGGCAGGGAGTTTAGCTCTGCGGGGAGGTCAGGCAGGGAGTTCAGCTCTGCGGGGAGATCAGGCAGGGAGTTTAGCTCTGCGGGAGATCAGGCAGGGAGTTTAGCTCTGCGGGGCGGTCAGGCAGGGAGTTTAGCTCTGCGGGGAGGTCAGGCAGGGAGTTCAGCTCTGCGGGGAGATCAGGCAGGGAGTTTAGCTCTGCGGGAGATCAGGCAGGGAGTTTAGCTCTGCGGGGCGGTCAGGCAGGGAGTTTAGCTCTGCGGGGAGATCAGGCAGGGAGTTTAGCTCTGCGGGGAGATCAGGCAGGGAGTTTAGCTCTGCGGGGAGGTCAGGCAGGGAGTTTAGCTCTGCGGGGAGATCAGGCAGGGAGTTTAGCTCTGCGGGGAGGTCAGGCAGGGAGTTTAGCTCTGCGGGGCGGTCAGGCAGGAGTTTAGCTCTGCGGGGCGGTCAGGCAGGGAGTTTAGCTCTGCGGGGCGGTCAGGCAGGGAGTTTAGCTCTGCGGGGCGGTCAGGCAGGGAGTTTAGCTCTGCGGGGAGGTCAGGCAGGGAGTTTAGCTCTGCGGGGCGGTCAGGCAGGGAGTTTAGCTCTGCGGGGAGGTCAGGCAGGGAGTTTAGCTCTGCGGGGAGATCAGGCAGGGAGTTTAGCTCTGCGGGGAGGTCAGGCAGGGAGTTTAGCTCTGCGGGGCGGTCAGGCAGGGAGTTTAGCTCTGCGGGGCGGTCAGGCAGGGAGTTTAGCTCTGCGGGGCGGTCAGGCAGGGAGTTTAGCTCTGCGGGGAGATCAGGCAGGGAGTTTAGCTCTGCGGGGCGGTCAGGCAGGGAGTTTAGCTCTGCGGGGAGATCAGGCAGGGAGTTTAGCTCTGCGGGGCGGTCAGGCAGGGAGTTTAGCTCTGCGGGGCGGTCAGGCAGGGAGTTTAGCTCTGCGGGGAGATCAGGCAGGGAGTTTAGCTCTGCGGGGAGATCAGGCAGGGAGTTTAGCTCTGCGGGGAGGTCAGGCAGGGAGTTTAGCTCTGCGGGGCGGTCAGGCAGGGAGTTTAGCTCTGCGGGGCGGTCAGGCAGGGAGTTTAGCTCTGCGGGGCGGTCAGGCAGGGAGTTTAGCTCTGCGGGGAGGTCAGGCAGGGAGTTTAGCTCTGCGGGGCGGTCAGGCAGGGAGTTTAGCTCTGCGGGGAGGTCAGGCAGGGAGTTTAGCTCTGCGGGGCGGTCAGGCAGGGAGTTTAGCTCTGCGGGGCGGTCAGGCAGGGAGTTTAGCTCTGCGGGGCGGTCAGGCAGGGAGTTTAGCTCTGCGGGGAGGTCAGGCAGGGAGTTTAGCTCTGCGGGGCGGTCAGGCAGGGAGTTTAGCTCTGCGGGAGGTCAGGCAGGGAGTTTAGCTCTGCGGGACGGTCAGGCAGGGAGTTTAGCTCTGCGGGGCGGTCAGGCAGGGGGTTTAGCTCTGCGGGGAGATCAGG
This sequence comes from Ascaphus truei, assembly GCF_040206685.1. Classification (NCBI taxonomy): domain Eukaryota; kingdom Metazoa; phylum Chordata; class Amphibia; order Anura; family Ascaphidae; genus Ascaphus; species Ascaphus truei. Next base: position 217,359 of record NC_134505.1, read on the forward strand.
CAGGGAGTTTAGCTCTGCGGGGAGGTCAGGCAGGGAGTTTAGCTCTGCGGGGAGGTCAGGCAGGGAGTTTAGCTCTGCGGGGCGGTCAGGCAGGGAGTTTAGCTCTGCGGGGCGGTCAGGCAGGGAGTTTAGCTCTGCGGGGAGGATCAGGCAGGGAGTTTAGCTCTGCGGGGAGGTCAGGCAGGGAGTTTAGCTCTGCGGGGCGGTCAGGCAGGGAGTTTAGCTCTGCGGGGAGGTCAGGCAGGGAGTTTAGCTCTGCGGGGCGGTCAGGCAGGGAGTTTAGCTCTGCGGGGAGATCAGGCAGGGAGTTTAGCTCTGCGGGGCGGTCAGGCAGGGAGTTTAGCTCTGCGGGGAGGTCAGGCAGGGAGTTTAGCTCTGCGGGGCGGTCAGGCAGGGAGTTTAGCTCTGCGGGGAGATCAGGCAGGGAGTTTAGCTCTGCGGGGCGGTCAGGCAGGGAGTTTAGCTCTGCGGGGAGATCAGGCAGGGAGTTTAGCTCTGCGGGGCGGTCAGGCAGGGAGTTTAGCTCTGCGGGGAGGTCAGGCAGGGAGTTTAGCTCTACGGGGAGATCAGGCAGGGAGTTTAGCTCTGCGGGGAGGTCAGGCAGGGAGTTTAGCTCTGCGGGGAGGTCAGGCAGGGAGTTTAGCTCTGCGGGGCGGTCAGGCAGGGAGTTTAGCTCTGCGGGGCGGTCAGGCAGGGAGTTTAGCTCTGCGGGGCGGTCAGGCAGGGAGTTTAGCTCTGCGGGGCGGTCAGGCAGGGAGTTTAGCTCTGCGGGGCGGTCAGGCAGGGAGTTTAGCTCTGCGGGGCGGTCAGGCAGGGAGTTTAGCTCTGCGGGGCGGTCAGGCAGGGAGTTTAGCTCTGCGGGGAGGTCAGGCAGGGAGTTTAGCTCTGCGGGGAGATCAGGCAGGGAGTTTAGCTCTGCGGGGCGGTCAGGCAGGGAGTTTAGCTCTGCGGGGCGGTCAGGCAGGGAGTTTAGCTCTGCGGGGAGGTCAGGCAGGGAGTTTAGCTCTGCGGGGAGGTCAGGCAGGGAGTTTAGCTCTGCGGGGAGATCAGGCAGGGAGTTTAGCTCTGCGGGGCGGTCAGGCAGGGAGTTTAGCTCTGCGGGGAGGTCAGGCAGGGAGTTTAGCTCTGCGGGGCGGTCAGGCAGGGAGTTTAGCTCTGCGGGGAGATCAGGCAGGGAGTTTAGCTCTGCGGGGAGATCAGGCAGGGAGTTTAGCTCTGCGGGGAGGTCAGGCAGGGAGTTTAGCTCTGCGGGGAGGTCAGGCAGGGAGTTTAGCTCTGCGGGGAGGTCAGGCAGGGAGTTTAGCTCTGCGGGGCGGTCAGGCAGGGAGTTTAGCTCTGCGGGGCGGTCAGGCAGGGAGTTTAGCTCTGCGGGGCGGTCAGGCAGGGAGTTTAGCTCTGCGGGGCGGTCAGGCAGGGAGTTTAGCTCTGCGGGGAGGTCAGGCAGGGAGTTTAGCTCTGCGGGGAGGTCAGGCAGGGAGTTTAGCTCTGCGGGGCGGTCAGGCAGGGAGTTTAGCTCTGCGGGGCGGTCAGGCAGGGAGTTTAGCTCTGCGGGGCGGTCAGGCAGGGAGTTTAGCTCTGCGGGGAGGTCAGGCAGGGAGTTCAGCTCTGCGGGGAGATCAGGCAGGGAGTTTAGCTCTGCGGGGAGATCAGGCAGGGAGTTTAGCTCTGCGGGGAGGTCAGGCAGGGAGTTTAGCTCTGCGGGGAGGTCAGGCAGGGAGTTTAGCTCTGCGGGGCGGTCAGGCAGGGAGTTTAGCTCTGCGGGGAGGTCAGGCAGGGAGTTTAGCTCTGCGGGGAGATCAGGCAGGGAGTTTAGCTCTGCGGGGAGGATCAGGCAGGGAGTTTAGCTCTGCGGGGCGGTCAGGCAGGGAGTTTAGCTCTGCGGGGAGATCAGGCAGGGAGTTTAGCTCTGCGGGGAGATCAGGCAGGGAGTTTAGCTCTGCGGGGAGGTCAGGCAGGGAGTTTAGCTCTGCGGGGAGATCAGGCAGGGAGTTTAGCTCTGCGGGGAGGTCAGGCAGGGAGTTTAGCTCTGCGGGGCGGTCAGGCAGGGAGTTTAGCTCTGCGGGGCGGTCAGGCAGGGAGTTCAGCTCTGCGGGGAGATCAGGCAGGGAGTTTAGCTCTGCGGGGAGATCAGGCAGGGAGTTTAGCTCTGCGGGGAGATCAGGCAGGGAGTTTAGCTCTGCGGGGAGGTCAGGCAGGGAGTTTAGCTCTGCGGGGCGGTCAGGCAGGGAGTTTAGCTCTGCGGGAGGTCAGGCAGGGAGTTTAGCTCTGCGGGGAGGTCAGGCAGGGAGTTTAGCTCTGCGGGGAGGTCAGGCAGGGAGTTTAGCTCTGCGGGGAGGTCAGGCAGGGAGTTTAGCTCTGCGGGGAGGTCAGGCAGGGAGTTTAGCTCTGCGGGGAGGTCAGGCAGGGAGTTTAGCTCTGCGGGGAGATCAGGCAGGGAGTTTAGCTCTGCGGGGAGATCAGGCAGGGAGTTTAGCTCTGCGGGGAGATCAGGCAGGGAGTTTAGCTCTGCGGGGAGGTCAGGCAGGGAGTTTAGCTCTGCGGGGAGGTCAGGCAGGGAGTTTAGCTCTGCGGGGAGGTCAGGCAGCGAGTTTAGCTCTGCGGGGCGGTCAGGCAGGGAGTTTAGCTCTGCGGGGCGGTCAGGCAGGGAGTTTAGCTCTGCGGGGAGGTCAGGCAGGGAGTTTAGCTCTGCGGGGCGGTCAGGCAGGGAGTTTAGCTCTGCGGGGAGGTCAGGCAGCGAGTTTAGCTCTGCGGGGCGGTCAGGCAGGGAGTTTAGCTCTGCGGGAGGTCAGGCAGGGAGTTTAGCTCTGCGGGGCGGTCAGGCAGGGAGTTTAGCTCTGCGGGGCGGTCAGGCAGGGAGTTTAGCTCTGCGGGGAGATCAGGCAGGGAGTTTAGCTCTGCGGGGAGATCAGGCAGGGAGTTTAGCTCTGCGGGGAGATCAGGCAGGGAGTTTAGCTCTGCGGGGAGATCAGGCAGGGAGTTTAGCTCTGCGGGGCGGTCAGGCAGGGAGTTTAGCTCTGCGGGGAGATCAGGCAGGGAGTTTAGCTCTGCGGGGAGGTCAGGCAGGGAGTTTAGCTCTGCGGGGAGATCAGGCAGGGAGTTTAGCTCTGCGGGGAGATCAGGCAGGGAGTTTAGCTCTGCGGGGCGGTCAGGCAGGGAGTTTAGCTCTGCGGGGCGGTCAGGCAGGGAGTTTAGCTCTGCGGGGCGGTCAGGCAGGGAGTTTAGCTCTGCGGGGAGATCAGGCAGGGAGTTTAGCTCTGCGGGGCGGTCAGGCAGGGAGTTTAGCTCTGCGGGGCGGTCAGGCAGGGAGTTTAGCTCTGCGGGGCGGTCAGGCACGGAGTTTAGCTCTGCGGGGCGGTCAGGCAGGGAGTTTAGCTCTGCGGGGAGATCAGGCAGGGAGTTTAGCTCTGCGGGGCGGTTAGGCAGGGAGTTTAGCTCTGCGGGGAGGTCAGGCAGGGAGTTTAGCTCTGCGGGGAGATCAGGCAGGGAGTTTAGCTCTGCGGGGAGGTCAGGCAGGGAGTTTAGCTCTGCGGGGAGGTCAGGCAGGGAGTTTAGCTCTGCGGGGCGGTCAGGCAGGGAGTTTAGCTCTGCGGGGAGATCAGGCAGGGAGTTTAGCTCTGCGGGGAGATCAGGCAGGGAGTTTAGCTCTGCGGGGAGGTCAGGCAGGGAGTTTAGCTCTGCGGGGAGGTCAGGCAGGGAGTTTAGCTCTGCGGGGAGGTCAGGCAGGGAGTTTAGCTCTGCGGGGCGGTCAGGCAGGGAGTTTAGCTCTGCGGGGAGGTCAGGCAGGGAGTTTAGCTCTGCGGGGAGGTCAGGCAGGGAGTTTAGCTCTGCGGGGAGATCAGGCAGGGAGTTTAGCTCTGCGGGGAGGTCAGGCAGGGAGTTTAGCTCTGCGGGGAGGTCAGGCAGGGAGTTTAGCTCTGCGGGGAGATCAGGCAGGGAGTTTAGCTCTGCGGGGCGGTCAGGCAGGGAGTTTAGCTCTGCGGGGAGATCAGGCAGGGAGTTTAGCTCTGCGGGGAGATCAGGCAGGGAGTTTAGCTCTGCGGGGAGATCAGGCAGGGAGTTTAGCTCTGCGGGGCGGTCAGGCAGGGAGTTTAGCTCTGCGGGGCGGTCAGGCAGGGAGTTTAGCTCTGCGGGGAGATCAGGCAGGGAGTTTAGCTCTGCGGGGCGGTCAGGCAGGGAGTTTAGCTCTGCGGGGAGGTCAGGCAGGGAGTTTAGCTCTGCGGGAGATCAGGCAGGGAGTTTAGCTCTGCGGGGCGGTCAGGCAGGGAGTTTAGCTCTGCGGGGAGGTCAGGCAGGGAGTTTAGCTCTGCGGGGCGGTCAGGCAGGGAGTTTAGCTCTGCGGGGAGGTCAGGCAGGGAGTTTAGCTCAGCGGGGAGGTCAGGCAGGGAGTTTAGCTCTGCGGGGAGGTCAGGCAGGGAGTTTAGCTCTGCGGGGAGATCAGGCAGGGAGTTTAGCTCTGCGGGGAGATCAGGCAGGGAGTTTAGCTCTGCGGGGAGGTCAGGCAGGGAGTTTAGCTCTGCGGGGAGGTCAGGCAGGGAGTTTAGCTCTGCGGGGAGGTCAGGCAGGGAGTTTAGCTCTGCGGGGAGATCAGGCAGGGAGTTTAGCTCTGCGGGGAGATCAGGCAGGGAGTTTAGCTCTGCGGGGCGGTCAGGCAGGGAGTTTAGCTCTGCGGGGAGGTCAGGCAGGGAGTTTAGCTCTGCGGGGAGAGTCAGGCAGGGAGTTTAGCTCTGCGGGGAGGTCAGGCAGGGAGTTTAGCTCTGCGGGGAGATCAGGCAGGGAGTTTAGCTCTGCGGGGCGGTCAGGCAGGGAGTTTAGCTCTGCGGGGAGATCAGGCAGGGAGTTTAGCTCTGCGGGGAGATCAGGCAGGGAGTTTAGCTCTGCGGGGAGATCAGGCAGGGAGTTTAGCTCTGCGGGGAGGTCAGGCAGGGAGTTTAGCTCTGCGGGGCGGTCAGGCAGGGAGTTTAGCTCTGCGGGGCGGTCAGGCAGGGAGTTTAGCTCTGCGGGGAGGTCAGGCAGGGAGTTTAGCTCTGCGGGGAGATCAGGCAGGGAGTTTAGCTCTGCGGGGGCGGTCAGGCAGGGAGTTTAGCTCTGCGGGGAGGTCAGGCAGGGAGTTTAGCTCTGCGGGGAGGTCAGGCAGGGAGTTTAGCTCTGCGGGGAGATCAGGCAGGGAGTTTAGCTCTGCGGGGAGGTCAGGCAGGGAGTTTAGCTCTGCGGGGAGGTCAGGCAGGGAGTTTAGCTCTGCGGGGAGATCAGGCAGGGAGTTTAGCTCTGCGGGGAGGTCAGGCAGGGAGTTTAGCTCTGCGGGGAGGTCAGGCAGGGAGTTTAGCTCTGCGGGGAGGTCAGGCAGGGAGTTTAGCTCTGCGGGGAGATCAGGCAGGGAGTTTAGCTCTGCGGGGAGGTCAGGCAGGGAGTTTAGCTCTGCGGGGAGGTCAGGCAGGGAGTTTAGCTCTGCGGGGAGGATCAGGCAGGGAGTTTAGCTCTGCGGGGCGGTCAGGCAGGGAGTTTAGCTCTGCGGGGCGGTCAGGCAGGGAGTTTAGCTCTGCGGGGAGGTCAGGCAGGGAGTTTAGCTCTGCGGGGAGGTCAGGCAGGGAGTTTAGCTCTGCGGGGAGGTCAGGCAGGGAGTTTAGCTCTGCGGGGAGATCAGGCAGGGAGTTTAGCTCTGCGGGGAGATCAGGCAGGGAGTTTAGCTCTGCGGGGAGGTCAGGCAGGGAGTTTAGCTCTGCGGGGAGGTCAGGCAGGGAGTTTAGCTCTGCGGGGAGGTCAGGCAGGGAGTTTAGCTCTGCGGGGCGGTCAGGCAGGGAGTTTAGCTCTGCGGGGCGGTCAGGCAGGGAGTTTAGCTCTGCGGGGCGGTCAGGCAGGGAGTTTAGCTCTGCGGGGCGGTCAGGCAGGGAGTTTAGCTCTGCGGGGAGGTCAGGCAGGGAGTTTAGCTCTGCGGGGCGGTCAGGCAGGGAGTTTAGCTCTGCGGGGCGGTCAGGCAGGGAGTTTAGCTCTGCGGGGCGGTCAGGCAGGGAGTTTAGCTCTGCGGGGAGATCAGGCAGGGAGTTTAGCTCTGCGGGGAGATCAGGCAGGGAGTTTAGCTCTGCGGGGAGGTCAGGCAGGGAGTTTAGCTCTGCGGGGAGGTCAGGCAGGGAGTTTAGCTCTGCGGGGAGATCAGGCAGGGAGTTTAGCTCTGCGGGGAGGTCAGGCAGGGAGTTTAGCTCTGCGGGGAGGTCAGGCAGGGAGTTTAGCTCTGCGGGGAGGTCAGGCAGGGAGTTTAGCTCTGCGGGGAGGTCAGGCAGGGAGTTTAGCTCTGCGGGGAGGTCAGGCAGGGAGTTTAGCTCTGCGGGGAGGTCAGGCAGGGAGTTTAGCTCTGCGGGGCGGTCAGGCAGGGAGTTTAGCTCTGCGGGGCGGTCAGGCAGGGAGTTTAGCTCTGCGGGGAGGTCAGGCAGGGAGTTTAGCTCTGCGGGGAGGTCAGGCAGGGAGTTTAGCTCTGCGGGGAGATCAGGCAGGGAGTTTAGCTCTGCGGGGACGTCAGGCAGGGAGTTTAGCTCTGCGGGGAGGTCAGGCAGGGAGTTTAGCTCTGCGGGGAGGTCAGGCAGGGAGTTTAGCTCTGCGGGGAGGTCAGGCAGGGAGTTTAGCTCTGCGGGGCGGTCAGGCAGGGAGTTTAGCTCTGCGGGGCGGTCAGGCAGGGAGTTTAGCTCTGCGGGGAGGTCAGGCAGGGAGTTTAGCTCTGCGGGGAGGTCAGGCAGGGAGTTTAGCTCTGCGGGGAGGTCAGGCAGGGAGTTTAGCTCTGCGGGGAGATCAGGCAGGGAGTTTAGCTCTGCGGGGAGGTCAGGCAGGGAGTTTAGCTCTGCGGGGCGGTCAGGCAGGGAGTTTAGCTCTGCGGGGAGGTCAGGCAGGGAGTTTAGCTCTGCGGGGAGGTCAGGCAGGAGAGGGAGTTTAGCTCTGCGGGGCGGTCAGGCAGGGAGTTTAGCTCTGCGGGGCGGTCAGGCAGGGAGTTTAGCTCTGCGGGGCGGTCAGGCAGGGAGTTTAGCTCTGCGGGGCGGTCAGGCAGGGAGTTTAGCTCTGCGGGGAGGTCAGGCAGGGAGTTTAGCTCTGCGGGGCGGTCAGGCAGGGAGTTTAGCTCTGCGGGGAGGTCAGGCAGGGAGTTTAGCTCTGCGGGGAGGTCAGGCAGGGAGTTTAGCTCTGCGGGGCGGTCAGGCAGGGAGTTTAGCTCTGCGGGGAGGTCAGGCAGGGAGTTTAGCTCTGCGGGGAGGTCAGGCAGGGAGTTTAGCTCTGCGGGAGGTCAGGCAGGGAGTTTAGCTCTGCGGGGAGGTCAGGCAGGGAGTTTAGCTCTGCGGGGAGGTCAGGCAGGGAGTTTAGCTCTGCGGGGAGGTCAGGCAGGGAGTTTAGCTCTGCGGGGAGGTCAGGCAGGGAGTTTAGCTCTG
>NC_134505.1:224961-322761 GCF_040206685.1 Ascaphus truei
TCTTCTGGGCGTGTATGTGTATACGGTATTACCTCTCTGGGCGTGTATGTGTATACCGGTATTACCTCTCTGGGCGTGTATGTGTATACCGGTATTACCTCTCTGGGCGTGTATGTGTATACCGGTATTACCTCTCTGGGCGTGTATGTGTATACCGGTATTACCTCTCTGGGCGTGTATGTGTATACGGTATTACCTCTCTGGGCGTGTATGTGTATACCGGTATTACCTCTCTGGGCGTGTATGTGTATACCGGTATTACCTCTCTGGGCGTGTATGTGTATACCGGTATTACCTCTCTGGGCGTGTATGTGTATACCGGTATTACCTCTCTGGGGCGTGTATGTGTATACGGTATTACCTCTCTGGGGCGTGTATGTGTATACCGGTATTACCTCTCTGGGCGTGTATGTGTATACCGGTATTACCTCTCTGGGCGTGTATGTGTATACCGGTATTACCTCTCTGGGCGTGTATGTGTATACCGGTATTACCTCTCTGGGCGTGTATGTGTATACCGGTATTACCTCTCTGGGCGTGTATGTGTATACCGGTATTACCTCTCTGGGTGTGTATGTGTATACCGGTATTACCTCTCTGGGTGTGTATGTGTATACCGGTATTACCTCTCTGGGCGTGTATGTGTATACCGGTATTACCTCTCTGGGCGTGTATGTGTATACCGGTATTACCTCTCTGGGCGTGTATGTGTATACCGGTATTACCTCTCTGGGCGTGTATGTGTATACCGGTATTACCTCTCTGGCGTGTATGTGTATACCGGTATTACCTCTCTGGGCGTGTATGTGTATACCGGTATTACCTCTCTGGGCGTGTATGTGTATACCGGTATTACCTCTCTGGGCGTGTATGTGTATACCGGTATTACCTCTCTGGGCGTGTATGTGTATACCGGTATTACCTCTCTGGGCGTGTATGTGTATACCGGTATTACCTCTCTGGGCGTGTATGTGTATACCGGTATTACCTCTCTGGGCGTGTATGTGTATACCGGTATTACCTCTCTGGGCGTGTATGTGTATACCGGTATTACCTCTCTGGGCGTGTATGTGTATACCGGTATTACCTCTCTGGGCGTGTATGTGTATACCGGTATTACCTCTCTGGGCGTGTATGTGTATACCGGTATTACCTCTCTGGGCGTGTATGTGTATACCGGTATTACCTCTCTGGGCGTGTATGTGTATACCGGTATTACCTCTCTGGGCGTGTATGTGTATACCGGTATTACCTCTCTGGGCGTGTATGTGTATACCGGTATTACCTCTCTGGGCGTGTATGTGTATACCGGTATTACCTCTCTGGGCGTGTATGTGTATACCGGTATTACCTCTCTGGGCGTGTATGTGTATACCGGTATTACCTCTCTGGGCGTGTATGTGTATACCGGTATTACCTCTCTGGGCGTGTATGTGTATACCGGTATTACCTCTCTGGGCGTGTATGTGTATACCGGTATTACCTCTCTGGGCGTGTATGTGTATACCGGTATTACCTCTCTGGGCGTGTATGTGTATACCGGTATTACCTCTCTGGGCGTGTATGTGTATACCGGTATTACCTCTCTGGGCGTGTATGTGTATACCGGTATTACCTCTCTGGGCGTGTATGTGTATACCGGTATTACCTCTCTGGGCGTGTATGTGTATACCGGTATTACCTCTCTGGGCGTGTATGTGTATACCGGTATTACCTCTCTGGGCGTGTATGTGTATACCGGTATTACCTCTCTGGGCGTGTATGTGTATACCGGTATTACCTCTCTGGGCGTGTATGTGTATACCGGTATTACCTCTCTGGGCGTGTATGTGTATACCGGTATTACCTCTCTGGGCTGTGTATGTGTATACCGGTATTACCTCTCTGGGCGTGTATGTGTATACCGGTATTACCTCTCTGGGCGTGTATGTGTATACCGGTATTACCTCTCTGGGCGTGTATGTGTATACCGGTATTACCTCTCTGGGCGTGTATGTGTATACCGGTATTACCTCTCTGGGCGTGTATGTGTATACCGGTATTACCTCTCTGGGCGTGTATGTGTATACCGGTATTACCTCTCTGGGCGTGTATGTGTATACCGGTATTACCTCTCTGGGCGTGTATGTGTATACCGGTATTACCTCTCTGGGCGTGTATGTGTATACCGGTATTACCTCTCTGGGCGTGTATGTGTATACCGGTATTACCTCTCTGGGCGTGTATGTGTATACCGGTATTACCTCTCTGGGCGTGTATGTGTATACCGGTATTACCTCTCTGGGCGTGTATGTGTATACCGGTATTACCTCTCTGGGAGTGTATGTGTATACCGGTATTACCTCTCTGGGCGTGTATGTGTATACCGGTATTACCTCTCTGGGCGTGTATGTGTATACCGGTATTACCTCTCTGGGAGTGTATGTGTATACCGGTATTACCTCTCTGGGCGTGTATGTGTATACCGGTATTACCTCTCTGGGCGTGTATGTGTATACCGGTATTACCTCTCTGGGCGTGTATGTGTATACCGGTATTACCTCTCTGGGCGTGTATGTGTATACCGGTATTACCTCTCTGGGCGTGTATGTGTATACCGGTATTACCTCTCTGGGCGTGTATGTGTATACCGGTATTACCTCTCTGGGCGTGTATGTGTATACCGGTATTACCTCTCTGGGCGTGTATGTGTATACCGGTATTACCTCTCTGGAGTGTATGTGTATACCGGTATTACCTCTCTGGGCGTGTATGTGTATACCGGTATTACCTCTCTGGGCGTGTATGTGTATACCGGTATTACCTCTCTGGGCGTGTATGTGTATACCGGTATTACCTCTCTGGGCGTGTATGTGTATACCGGTATTACCTCTCTGGGCGTGTATGTGTATACCGGTATTACCTCTCTGGGCGTGTATGTGTATACCGGTATTACCTCTCTGGGCGTGTATGTGTATACCGGTATTACCTCTCTGGGCGTGTATGTGTATACCGGTATTACCTCTCTGGGCGTGTATGTGTATACCGGTATTACCTCTCTGGGCGTGTATGTGTATACCGGTATTACCTCTCTGGGCGTGTATGTGTATAACCGGTATTACCTCTCTGGGCGTGTATGTGTATACCGGTATTACCTCTCTGGGCGTGTATGTGTATACCGGTATTACCTCTCTGGGCGTGTATGTGTATACCGGTATTACCTCTCTGGGCGTGTATGTGTATACCGGTATTACCTCTCTGGGCGTGTATGTGTATACCGGTATTACCTCTCTGGGCGTGTATGTGTATACCGGTATTACCTCTCTGGACGTGTATGTGTATACCGGTATTACCTCTCTGGGCGTGTATGTGTATACCGGTATTACCTCTCTGGGCGTGTATGTGTATACCGGTATTACCTCTCTGGGCGTGTATGTGTATACCGGTATTACCTCTCTGGGCGTGTATGTGTATACCGTATTACCCTCTCTGGGCGTGTATGTGTATACCGGTATTACCTCTCTTGGGCGTGTATGTGTATACCGGTATTACCTCTCTGGGCGTGTATGTGTATACCGGTATTACCCTCTCTGGGCGTGTATGTGTATACCGGTATTACCTCTCTGGGCGTGTATGTGTATACCGGTATTACCTCTCTGGGCGTGTATGTGTATACCGGTATTACCTCTCTGGGCGTGTATGTGTATACCGGTATTACCCCTCTGGGCGTGTATGTGTATACCGGTATTACCTCTCTGGACGTGTATGTGTATACCGGTATTACCCTCTCTGGGCGTGTATGTGTATACAGGTATTACCTCTCTGGGTGTGTATGTGTATACCGGTATTACCTCTCTGAACGTGTATGTGTATACCGGTATTACCTCTCTGGGCGTGTATGTGTATACCGGTATTACCTCTCTGGGAGTGTATGTGTATACCGGTATTACCTCTCTGGGCGTGTATGTGTATACCGGTATTACCTCTCTGGGCGTGTATGTGTATACCGGTATTACCTCTCTGGGCGTGTATGTGTATACCGGTATTACCTCTCTGGGCGTGTATGTGTATACCGGTATTACCTCTCTGGGCGTGTATGTGTATACCGGTATTACCCCTCTGGGCGTGTATGTGTATACCGGTATTACCTCTCTGGGCGTGTATGTGTATACCGGTATTACCTCTCTGGGCGTGTATGTGTATACCGGTATTACCTCTCTGGGCGTGTATGTGTATACCGGTATTACCCCTCTGGGCGTGTATGTGTATACCGGTATTACCTCTCTGGACGTGTATGTGTATACCGGTATTACCTCTCTGGGCGTGTATGTGTATACCGGTATTACCTCTCTGGGTGTGTATGTGTATACCGGTATTACCTCTCTGGGTGTGTATGTGTATACCGGTATTACCTCTCTGGGTGTGTATGTGTATACCGGTATTACCTCTCTGGGCGTGTATGTGTATACCGGTATTACCTCTCTGGGCGTGTATATGTATACCGGTATTACCTCTCTGGACGTGTATGTGTATACCGGTATTACCTCTCTGGGCGTGTATGTGTATACCGGTATTACCTCTCTGGACGTGTATGTGTATACCGGTATTACCTCTCTGGGCGTGTATGTGTATACCGGTATTACCTCTCTGGGTGTGTATGTGTATACCGGTATTACCTCTCTGGGTGTGTATGTGTATACCGGTATTACCTCTCTGGGTGTGTATGTGTATACCGGTATTACCTCTCTGGGTGTGTATGTGTATACCGGTATTACCTCTCTGGGCGTGTATGTGTATACCGGTATTACCTCTCTGGGTGTGTATGTGTATACCGGTATTACCTCTCTGGGCGTGTATGTGTATACCGGTATTACCTCTCTGGGCGTGTGTGTGTATACCGGTATTACCTCTCTGGGGGCGTGTATGTGTATACCGGTATTACCTCTCTGGGTGTGTATGTGTATACCGGTATTACCTCTCTGGGCGTGTATGTGTATACCGGTATTACCTCTCTGGGTGTGTATGTGTATACCGGTATTACCTCTCTGGGCGTGTATGTGTATACCGGTATTACCTCTCTGGGCGTGTATGTGTATACCGGTATTACCTCTCTGGGGGTGTATGTGTATACCGGTATTACCTCTCTGGGCGTGTATGTGTATACCGGTATTACCTCTCTGGGCGTGTATGTGTATACCGGTATTACCTCTCTGGGCGTGTATGTGTATACCGGTATTACCTCTCTGGGCGTGTATGTGTATACCGGTATTACCTCTCTGGGCGTGTATGTGTATACCGGTATTACCTCTCTGGGCGTGTATGTGTATACCGGTATTACCTCTCTGGGTGTGTATGTGTATACCGGTATTACCTCTCTGGGCGTGTATGTGTATACCGGTATTACCTCTCTGGGCGTGTATGTGTATACCGGTATTACCTCTCTGGGCGTGTATGTGTATACCGGTATTACCTCTCTGGGCGTGTATGTGTATACCGGTATTACCTCTCTGGGGGTGTATGTGTATACCGGTATTACCTCTCTGGGTGTGTATGTGTATACCGGTATTACCTCTCTGGGCGTGTATGTGTATACCGGTATTACCTCTCTGGGCGTGTATGTGTATACCGGTATTACCTCTCTGGGCGTGTATGTGTATACCGGTATTACCTCTCTGGGTGTGTATGTGTATACCGGTATTACCTCTCTGGGCGTGTATGTGTATACCGGTATTACCTCTCTGGGCGTGTATGTGTATACCGGTATTACCTCTCTGGGCGTGTATGTGTATACTGGTATTACCTCTCTGGGCGTGTATGTGTATACCGGTATTACCTCTCTGGGCGTGTATGTGTATACCGGTATTACCTCTCTGGGCGTGTATGTGTATACCGGTATTACCTCTCTGGGGGTGTATGTGTATACCGGTATTACCTCTCTGGCCGTGTATGTGTATACCGGTATTACCTCTCTGGGCATGTATGTGTATACCGGTATTACCTCTCTGGGCGTGTATGTGTATACCGGTATTACCTCTCTGGGCGTGTATGTGTATACCGGTATTACCTCTCTGGGCGTGTATGTGTATACCGGTATTACCTCTCTGGGCGTGTATGTGTATACCGGTATTATCTCTCTGGGCGTGTATGTGTATACCGGTATTATCTCTCTGGGCGTGTATGTGTATACCGGTATTACCTCTCTGGGCGTGTATGTGTATACCGGTATTATCTCTCTGGGCGTGTATGTGTATACCGGTATTACCTCTCTGGGTGTGTATGTGTATACCGGTATTACCTCTCTGGGCGTGTATGTGTATACCGGTATTACCTCTCTGGGCGTGTATGTGTATACCGGTATTACCTCTCTGGGCGTGTATGTGTATACCGGTATTACCTCTCTGTGCGTGTATGTGTATACCGGTATTACCTCTCTGGGCGTGTGTGTATACCGGTATTACCTCTCTGGACGTGTATGTGTATACCGGTATTACCTCTCTGGACGTGTATGTGTATACCGGTATTACCTCTCTGGGCGTGTATGTGTATACTGGTATTACCTCTCTGGACGTGTATGTGTATACCGGTATTACCTCTCTGGGCGTGTATGTGTATACTGGTATTACCTCTCTGGACGTGTATGTGTATACCGGTATTACCTCTCTGGGCGTGTACGTGTATACCGGTATTACCTCTCTGGGCGCGTGTATGTGTATAACGGTATTACCTCTCTGGGCGCGTGTATGTGTATACCGGTATTATCTCTCTGGGCGCGTGTATGTGTATACCGGTATTACCTCTCTGGGTGTTTACGTGTATACCGGTATTACCTCTCTGGGCGTGTATGTGTATAACGGTATTACCTCTCTGGGCGTGTATGTGTATAACGGTATTACCTCTCTGGGCGCGTCTATGTGTATACCGGTATTACCTCTCTGGGCATGTATGTGTATACCGGTATTACCTCTCTGGGCGTGTATGTGTATACCGGTATTACCTCTCTGGGCGTGTATGTGTATACCGGTATTACCTCTCTGGGTGTGTATGGATATACCGGTATTACCTCTCTGGGCGTGTATGTGTATACCGGTATTACCTCTCTGGGCGTGTATGTGTATACCAGTATTACCTCTCTGGGCGCGTGTATGTGTATACCGGTATTACCTCTCTGGGCGTGTACGTGTATACCGGTATTACCTCTCTGGGCGTGTATGTGTATAACGGTATTACCTCTCTGGGCGCGTGTATGTGTATAACGGTATTACCTCTCTGGGCGCGTGTATGTGTATACCGGTATTACCTCTCTGGGCGCGTGTATGTGTATACCGGTATTACCTCTCTGGGCGTGTACGTGTGTACCGGTATTACCTCTCTGGGCGTGTATGTGTATAGCGGTATTACCTCTCTGGACATGTATGTGTATACCGGTATTACCTCTCTGGGCGTTTAAGTGTATACCGGTATTACCTCTCTGGGCGTGTATGTGTATAACGGTATTACCTCTCTGGGCGTGTATGTGTATAACGGTATTACCTCTCTGGGCGCGTCTATGTGTATACCGGTATTACCTCTCTGGGCGTGTATGTGTATACCGGTATTACCTCTCTGGGCGTGTATGTGTATACCGGTATTACCTCTCTGGGCGTGTATGTGTATACCGGTATTACCTCTCTGGGCGTGTATGTGTATACCGGTATTACCTCTCTGGGCGTGTATGTGTATACCGGTATTACCTCTCTGGGCCTGTATGTGTATACCGGTATTACCTCTCTTGGTGTGTATGTGCATACCGGTATTACCTCTCTGGGCGCGTCTATGTGTATACCGGTATTACCTCTCTGGGCGTGTATGTGTATACCGGTATTACCTCTCTGGGCGTGTATGTGTATACCGGTATTACCTCTCTGGGCGTGTATGTGTATACCGGTATTACCTCTCTGGGCCTGTATGTGTATACCGGTATTACCTCTCTGGGCGTGTATGTGTATACCGGTATTACCTCTCTGGGCGTGTATGTGCATACCGGTATTATCTCTCTGGGCGTGTATGTGTATACCGGTATTACCTCTCTGGGGGTGTACGTGTATACCGGTA
This sequence comes from Ascaphus truei, assembly GCF_040206685.1. NCBI lineage: Eukaryota > Metazoa > Chordata > Amphibia > Anura > Ascaphidae > Ascaphus > Ascaphus truei. The sequence continues at coordinate 233,032 of NC_134505.1, forward strand.
TTACCTCTCTGGGCGTGTATGTGCATACCGGTATTATCTCTCTGGGCGTGTATGTGTATACCGGTATTACCTCTCTGGGCGTGTATGTGCATACCGGTATTATCTCTCTGGGCGTGTATGTGTATACCGGTATTATCTCTCTGGGCGTGTATGTGTATACCGGTATTACCTCTCTGGGTGTGTATGTGTATACCGGTATTACCTCTCTGGGCGTGTATGTGTATACCGGTATTATCTCTCTGGGCGTGTATGTGCATACCGGTATTATCTCTCTGGGCGTGTATGTGTATACCGGTATTACCTCTCTGGGCGTGTATGTGTATACCGGTATTACCTCTCTGGGCGCGTGTATGTGTATACCGGTATTACCTCTCTGGGCGTGTATGTGTATACCGGTATTACCTCTCTGGGCGTGTATGTGTATACCGGTATTACCTCTCTGGGCGTGTATGTGTATACCGGTGTTACCTCTCTGGGCGTGTATGTGTATACCGGTATTACCTCTCTGGCCGTGTATGTATATACCGGTATTACCTCTCTGGGCGTGTATGTGTATACCGGTATTACCTCTCTGGGCGTGTATGTGTATACCGGTATCACCTCATATCGGTTGCTCCTAATGACTTCAGGAAGACCACCTTGTTGAGTTGGGGATTGTCCTTTGGCGCGGAGCCATTAATCCCGCAAATTTCACCCCTGAGATGACAATCTCCCTTGTGAGAGACTGAAGGGCGATGAGGATGGTTACGTGACCAAAAATAGCCAGTGTTTGGCTTCCCGGGGATTTGTTTGTGACTGCGCTGACCGCGATGTAACGGCCCTTTCTGTCCCATCCAGGGGGTAACATGGATTTGGGGGGCCTGGGGGGCAATCACAGCCCTGCCCTGGACAACCTGTACCAACGGGGGGGCTGCACGAACCGCGGACTCTCGCCCCACAAAGGGACCCCGGAGAAAGCTGACCTGCTGGCCCTAGAGGTGAAGAGGTCACAGCCGCTGCTCATACAAGGCAGTAGGTGGGGGTAAGTGTTCGTGGGCGGGGGTATGGGATCCCCCTATTCCTCAAGCACTTGTGTAAGTGTGTATAGATCTAAATATATATATATATATTATATAGTTCTATAGCCCCCTGGTCGTGATTGGGATAACGTTCATTGACAACAAGGTTAAATGATTTATAAAATGGCATTTAGCCAACAAAAGCAGAAAGGCAAAGGTTGGATTTAATAGGGCTTTACAAAGTCCTCACGTCCCCACTCGCCTGCCTGTACGGCGTGGTGTAGCAGGAGTGCCTGTAAAGTGGATGAACGTGGGTTGAATCCAGCGTCGGCTTCCTTTGATCTTTGGGAGGTCCCTTTTATGGCCCCGTCCCAGGCGCCAATATTAAACTGTAGGGTTGTTGGGAACAGACCACGTGAAAGGAACACCCGCTCACGTATTGTTTATCTGGCAGGAGGCTACGAGAGGACGACTCCCGATCCTCGTCGCTCTCCGACATCCCGAACCCGTTCCCCGAGCTCTGCAGCTCCTCCCCCATCCTCACCAACACCCCGACCAGCCGTTCCCCACAGGAAGGGGGACCCCATGTAAGTCTTGCGACCGCCCTCCAACACACGGCAGCTCTCTCCTTTTCCTACTTTCTTGCCGTTATCCCCTCTCTCTGTTTGTCTCCCCTCCTCCTCTCTTTCTCCCTATGTGCTGATTTAGTTTGTAATGTTCATCTCCCTCTCTCTAGCTCTCTCTCTCTCTCATTATTGGCGTTCATGAAAAGGCCCCTACATTCTCCTCTTACTGTATGTCTCTCTCTCTCTCGTTCTCTCTCTCTCATTAATGGCGTTCATGAAAAGGCCCCTACATTCTCCTCTGGCTGTACATCTCCCTCTCCCTCACCATCTCTCTCCCTCACCATCTCTCTCGCTCTAATTAATGGCGTTCATGAACAGGCCCCTACATTCTCCTCATGTACCTTTTTCTCTCTCTCTCTCGCGCTATCTCTCGCTCTCTCTGTTGCTTGCTATCTTTTCACTGCTCTCTAATGTTCTCATTAACACTCGGATTTCACAACGTTTTTTTATTCTTTCTATTGTCATACTGTTTAATAAGTTTGCATCATTTCTTTCTCTCTGTAGCTCATCTTGCTTCTCTCTATTTCCTCCTCTCCCGATATCCCTGCTCTCGGTACCAGTCTACTGCTTACTCTATTCTCCCTCATTCCTTGCACTTTTTTCATCTTGCTGTCCTTGTTTCTCTGTCCCTTTATCATGTACACCATCACTTCCTTTCTATCTCTTGTATACAATGGATTCTCCCAATGTTCTCCATTCTATCTCTTGTATACAATGGATTCTCCCAACGTTCTCCTTTCTATCTCTTGTATACAATGGATTCTCCCAATGTTCTCCATTCTATCTCTTGTATACAATGGATTTTCCCAATGTTCTCCTTTCTATCTCTTGTATACAATGGATTCTCCCAATATACTCCATTCTATCTCTTGTATACAATGGATTCTCCCAATGTTCTCCATTCTATCTCTTGTATACAATGGATTCTCCCAATGTTCTCCATTCTATCTCTTGTATACAATGGATTCTCCCAACGTTCTCCATTCTATCTCTTGTATACAATGGATTCTCCCAATGTTCTCCATTCTATCTCTTGTATACAATGGATTCTCCCAACGTTCTCCTTTCTATCTCTTGTATACAATGGATTCTCCCAATGTTCTCCATTCTATCTCTTGTATACAATGGATTTTCCCAATGTTCTCCTTTCTATCTCTTGTATACAATGGATTCTCCCAATATACTCCATTCTATCTCTTGTATACAATGGATTCTCCCAATGTACTCCATTCTATCTCTTGTATACAATGGATTCTCCCAATGTTCTCCATTCTATCTCTTGTATACAATGGATTCTCCCAACGTTCTCCATTCTATCTCTTGTATACAATGGATTCTCCCAATGTTCTCCATTCTATCTCTTGTATACAATGGATTCTCCCAATGTTCTCCATTCTATCTCTTGTATACAATGGATTCTCCCAATGTTCTCCATTCTATCTCTTGTATACAATGGATTCTCCCAACGTTCTCCATTCTATCTCTTGTATACAATGGATTCTCCCAATGTTCTCCATTCTTTCTCTTGTATACAATGGATTCTCCCAATGTTCTCCATTCTATCTCTTGTATACAATGGATTCTCCCAATGTTCTCCATTCTATCTCTTGTATACAATGGATTCTCCCAACGTTCTCCATTCTATCTCTTGTATACAATGGATTCTCCCAATATTCTCCTTTCTATCTCTTGTATACAATGGATTCTCCCAACGTTCTCCTTTCTATCTCTTGTATACAATGGATTTTCCCAATGTTCTCCATTCTATCTCTTGTATACAATGGATTCTCCCAATGTTCTCCATTCTATCTCTTGTATACAATAGATTCTCCCAATGTTCTCCATTCTTTCTCTTGTATACAATGGATTCTCCCAATGTTCTCCATTCTATCTCTTGTATACAATGGATTCTCCCAATGTTCTCCATTCTATCTCTTGTATACAATGGATTCTCCCAATGTTCTCCATTCTATCTCTTGTATACAATGGATTCTCCCAATATTCTCCTTTCTATCTCTTGTATACAATGGATTCTCCCAACGTTCTCCTTTCTATCTCTTGTATACAATGGATTCTCCCAACGTTCTCCTTTCTATCTCTTGTATACAATGGATTTTCCCAATGTTCTCCATTCTATCTCTTGTATACAATAGATTCTCCCAATGTTCTCCATTCTTTCTCTTGTATACAATGGAGTCTCCCAATGTTCTCCATTCTATCTCTTGTATACAATGGATTCTCCCAATGTTCTCCATTCTATCTCTTGTATACAATGGATTCTCCCAATGTTCTCCATTCTATCTCTTGTATACAATAGATTCTCCCAATGTTCTCCATTCTTTCTCTTGTATACAATGGATTCTCCCAATGTTCTCCATTCTATCTCTTGTATACAATGGATTCTCCCAATGTTCTCCATTCTATCTCTTGTATACAATAGATTCTCCCAATGTTCTCCATTCTATCTCTTGTATACAATGGATTCTCCCAACGTTCTCCATTCTATCTCTTGTATACAATGGATTTTCCCAATGTTCTCCATTCTATCTCTTGTATACAATGGATTCTCCCAATGTTCTCCATTCTATCTCTTGTATACAATGGATTCTCCCAACGTTCTCCATTCTATCTCTTGTATACAATGGATTCTCCCAACGTTCTCCTTTCTATCTCTTGTATACAATGGATTCTCCCAATGTTCTCCATTCTATCTCTTGTATACAATGGATTCTCCCAACGTTCTCCATTCTATCTCTTGTATACAATGGATTCTCCCAACGTTCTCCATTCTATCTCTTGTATACAATAGATTCTCCCAATGTTCTCCATTCTTTCTCTTGTATACAATGGATTCTCCCAATGTTCTCCATTCTATCTCTTGTATACAATGGATTCTCCCAATGTTCTCCATTCTATCTCTTGTATACAATGGATTCTCCCAATGTTCTCCATTCTATCTCTTGTATACAATGGATTCTCCCAACGTTCTCCATTCTATCTCTTGTATACAATGGATTTTCCCAATGTTCTCCATTCTATCTCTTGTATACAATAGATTCTCCCAATGTTCTCCATTCTATCTCTTGTATACAATAGATTCTCCCAATGTACTCCATTCTTTCTCTTGTATACAATGGATTCTCCCAACGTTCTCCTTTCTATCTCTTGTATACAATGGATTCTCCCAACGTTCTCCTTTCTATCTCTTGTATACAATGGATTCACCCAATGTACTCCAGGTCTCTCACTGGCTACTCTAGACCAGGGGTGGTCAACTTAGGTCCTCAAGCCCCTCCCCGCCCCCCAAAAAGGTCAGGTTTTCAGGATATCTCAGCTTCAGCACAGGTGGCTTAATCAGTCCCTGCTTCAGCACAGGTGGCTCAATCAATCCCCTCTTTGTCACAGGTGGCTCAATCAGTCCCTGTTTTAGCACAGGTTGCTACCTGTGCTGAAGCTGGAGTATCCTGAACACCTGACCTGTTGGGAGGGGGGGGGCTTGAGGACTGGAGTTAAGCCCCCTTGCTCTAGACTTCATCAGGCCATGAAAGATGGGGAATGGATAGCCCGGTGTCAGGTCATAACCTTCTGGTGGAATCGGTAGTTCCAATGTGACCCGTCCCAGCCCGGTGCCTGTAATCGTCCATCGTCCAGCAGAGCGTGTCAGGCCCCTCTTCCAGCAAAGAGAGAGCGACAACATCAACACACACTTTCTAAAACCTTAGGAGAAATCCGGGCAGACGCTGCCAGAATGATCCCCAAGGGGAAGATTTCTATATGCAGATTATTTGATACACGTCTCCATTCCTCCCCCCCCCCCCTCCCCCCGGGAGCAGATGGTGAAGGTGTACAGTGAGGATGGCACATGTCGGTCCCTGGAGGTGACGGCAGGGGCCACAGCGCGGGACTTGTGCGAGATGCTGGTGGAGAGGGCGCACTGCCTGAGTGACGAGAGCTGGTCCCTGGTGGAGCTGCACGTTCACCTGGGGCTCGGTGAGGAGGGGCTCCGGGGTCAGGTTCCTGTGTGGTGCTGTGCGTGTTCACCTGAGGCTCGGTGAGGAGGGGCTCCGGGGTCAGGTTCCTGTGTGATGCTGTGCGTGTTCACCTGAGGCTCGGTGAGGAGGGGCTCCGGGGTCAGGTTCCTGTGTGGTGCTGTGTGTGTTCACCTGAGGCTCGGTGAGGAGGGGCTCCGGGGTCACGTTCCTGTGTGATGCTGTGCGTGTTCACCTGAGGCTCGGTGAGGAGGGGCTCCGGGGTCAGGTTCCTGTGTGGTGCTGTGCGTGTTCACCTGGGGCTCGGTGAGGAGGGCTCCGGGGTCAGGTTCCTGTGTGGTGCTGCATGTGTTCACCTGGGGCTCGGTGAGGAGGGGCTCCGGGGTCAGGTTCCTGTGTGGTGCTGTGCGTGTTCACCTGGGGCTCGGTGAGGAGGGGCTCCGGGGTCAGGTTCCTGTGTGGTGCTGTGAGTGTTCATCTGGGGCTCGGTGAGGAGGGGCTCCGGGGTCAGGTTCCTGTGTGGTGCTGCGTGTGTTCACCTGGGGCTCGGTGAGGAGGGGCTCCGGGGTCAGGTTCCTGTGTGGTGCTGCGCGTTTTCACCTGGGGCTCGGTGAGGAGGGGCTCCGGGGTCAGGTTCCTGTGTGGTGCTGTACGTGTTCACCTGGGGCTCGGTGAGGAGGGGCTCCGGGGTCAGGTTCCTGTGTGGTGCTGTGCGTGTTCATCTGGGGCTCGGTGAGGAGGGGCTCCGGGGTCAGGTTCCTGTGTGGCGCTGTGCGTGTTCACCTGGGGCTCGGTGAGGAGGGGCTCCGGGGTCAGGTTCCTGTGTGGTGCTGTGTGTGTTCACCTGTGGCTCGGTGAGGAGGGGCTCCGGGGTCAGGTTCCTGTGTGGTGCTGTGTGTGTTCACCTGGGGCTCGGTGAGGAGGGGCTCCGGGGTCAGGTTCCTGTGTGGTGCTGCGCGTGTTCACCTGGGGCTCGGTGAGGAGGGGCTCCGGGGTCAGGTTCCTGTGTGGTGCTGCGCGTGTTCACCTGGGGCTCGGTGAGGAGGGGCTCCGGGGTCAGGTTCCTGTGTGGTGCTGTACGTGTTCACCTGGGGCTCAGTGAGGAGGGGCTCCGGGGTCAGGTTCCTGTGTGGTGCTGTGCGTGTTCATCTGGGGCTCGGTGAGGAGGGGCTCCGGGGTCAGGTTCCTGTGTGGTGCTGTGTGTGTTCACCTGTGGCTCGGTGAGGAGGGGCTCCGGGGTCAGGTTCCTGTGTGGTGCTGTGCGTGTTCACCTGGGGCTCGGTGTGGAGGGGCTCCGTGGTCAGGTTCCTTTGTGACGAAATCGGCAGAAGAATTCAAGCCATGAGAACCTGATATACCCACATAAGTGTGTATTTGTTTAGTTAACTGCATGTATTAATGAGTGTCTGAATATTTGTTTACATGGGTGTGAATACGTGTGTGGAGTGTGAGTACACACACACACAAACACACACACACATATATATATAATAAAAATGTCAAGTGAGCACATTCACATGTCTTAGACAGGTCTGCACCCCTGCCTTTCACCATTATCCCCCAGCATGCAGTGCTTCCACCAAACATTAATTGCACAGGAGGGCTGCCGACCTATCAGCGCACAGATGCTACGTCGGCCAATCACAGAGCCAGGGCTCCCCCCTGATTGGGCCAACCAGGGCCGTGGGAGATGGCGCTTGAGGAGTGAGAAATTGAACCGGATCACTGGGGCCTGCTGCGTTAGTTGGGGCTGGGCCCAGTTTGCTTTGTGGGCTGGATGGATAAGTGAAGTAACCACTCGGCTCACAAAGAAGTCATTGGAATACCTGACATTATATATGCATGGGGGAAACCACTGCGACAGAGCACACAGTATCACACAAGTCCGTCCACTGAGCCACGAGAAGATGGATACGAACACGGAAAACCAGAGTATCCATCTTGACTGGTAGGAGCAATGGCTGTGCGTAACCTTTCATATGATACCCACATTTGCCCTTACCATCACATCCTCCATGCCAAGAGGGGTCACTTACATCAACGTTTGGGCAAGTAGTAGTACCACATTGCTTCCTGGCACCTAACCCCCGTCTTCTTCTCCTCCTCCTCCTCCTCCGCAGAGCGCTGCCTTGAAGACCACGAGTCGGTCGTGGAGGTCCAGGGCATGTGGCCCCCGGGAGGAGACAGCAAGCTTATCTTTCGCAAGAACTTCGCCAAGTACGAAATATTCAAGGGATCCCCGGTGAGTTCTGGGGGGAGGCCCAACCCCTGGATGGAGGCAGATACAATGGAGAGTCCGGGTCAGGTCTAGTCAGCTAGTTTGAACAATGGTCCAATTCCTAAAGTACTAGAAGGTCACCATCGTATCTCTACCCTTCGTTCTTCTGTGGTGTAGAGGAGCACGACCTGATTCGCCACGTTCCCGTTCCCAAACCTGGACAGCTCAGTCCCCGGTTGGCGGAATCCGGCAACCAGTGGCCATCCCTTTTTATCCCAGCGCCATTTTGTGAAAGTCGGGTTTATGGTGATAACGCAGGCAGCGCCCCCCGCACTCACTTCAGGGTTGGTTGAGCAGTGTCTTGTCTTCTGTTCCTAGTATGCTTTGTTTCCGGAGGATATGATTGGTGGGAATCTGGACGCGCACAAAGGCCTCTCTCACTCGGAGCTCATACAGGTAAATATAGGACGGCACATATGGGAGGGTGCCGATATTGACCGTGGTAGGTCACCACAAGGCCTGGTCAACGCGAGATACGGAGTCTGCTCCCTCTAGGACCGGGCGGCTTGCACACAAAGCCTGGACAACGTGAAAAGACAGAGCCGCCCCCCCCCCCCCCCCCCCCGGCACCTTCCGGACTCAAACACGTTCACCATTTCTTCCGGGCAGAACTTCCTGAACTCGGGTACTTGGCCAGAGATCCAGGGTTACTTGCACATGAAGGAGAGCGGGCGCAAGGTCTGGAAACGCTTCTACTTCTTCCTGCGGCGCTCGGGCCTATACTACTCCGCCAAGGGGACGTCGAAGGTGAGGCCTCCGAGCAGTGACCGGGAGAAGACAGAGCCATAGCATTACCTGAGCCAGGGCGGGGAAGGGCCAAGGCTCATACCATTACCGAACTCTGGGTATGGCAGCGGGGGGGCCTTACAATCACTAGAAGATAGACTCCAAACGTTTCATTGGGGGGCAAGCATACATCCTGACCAATTAAAGGGCGGGAGTACAGGGAATTCAACTTATTCGCAGGAGATCCCCCAAAACTGTAGGTGTCAGGAAGCATACGTAGCCAAGGCCAGCACCTTAACCACTACACCAGTGGGGCTCCACTCCAGTCCTCAAGAACCTTCCCAATGGGTCAGAGGGTCTCCAGTTCTGCTCCACTAGCACAAGCCCCAGCTCTTCTCGCCTAGACTACCCGCGATATCCTCTTGCCCCAGCGTAGTATCAATACTGCCTATTACTCCCCCCTCCCCCCAGGACCCGCGGCACCTGCAGTATTTTGCTGATGTGAATGAGTCCAACGCTTACTACCTAACCCAGGGCAAGAAGCTCTACAGCGCCCCCACCGAGTTCGGGTTCTGCTTAAAGGTATGTATTGTGGAGGCATCTCCAGGGTTCCTCACTGGTTCATCTCCTCTCTCTCCTCACTTCTCTCTCCCGGCGTCTCTCCGTCCCTTTTTTCACACGTCCTTTGTGTTTTTCGTTAATTAATCTATGGGGCAGATTCATCAAGCGGTTACCGCATCCAACCCGACGCCAGTTCCACCGCGGTAACCTGACGCCAGTTCTCACGCGGTAACCCGACGCCAGTTCCCACGCGGTAACCCAGTGCCAGTTCCCACGCGGTAACCCGACGCCAGTTCCCACGCGGTAACCCGGCGCCAGTTCCCACGCGGTAACCCGACGCCAGTTCCCACGCGGTAACCCGACGCCAGTTCCACCGCGGTAACCCGATGCCAGTTCCCACGCGGTAACCCGACGCCAGTTCCACCGCGGTAACCCGACGCGTTCCCACGCGGTAACCCGATGCCAGTTCCCACGCGGTAACCCGACGCCAGTTCCACCGCGGTAACCCGACGCGTTCCCACGCGGTAACCCGATGCCAGTTCCCACGTGGTAACCCGACACCAGTTCCCACGCGGTAACCCGACGCCAGTTCTCACGCGGTAACCCGACGCCAGTTCTCACGCGGTAACCCGACGCCAGTTCCCACGCGGTAACCCGACACCAGTTCCCACGCGGTAACCCGACACCAGTTCCCACGCGGTAACCCGACGCCAGTTCCCACGCGGTAACCCGACGCCAGTTCCCACGCGGTAACCCAGCGCCAGTTCCCGCGCGGTAACCCGACGCCAGTTCCCACGCGGTAACCCGACGCCAGTTCCCACGCGGTAACCCGACGCCAGTTCTCACGCGGTAACCCGACGCCAGTTCCCACACGGTAACCCGACGCCAGTTCTCACGCGGTAACCCGACGCCAGTTCCCACGCGGTAACCCGACGCCATTTCCCACGCGGTAACCCGACGCCAGTTCCCACGCGGTAACCCGACGCCAGTTCCACCGCGGTAACCCGACGCCAGTTCCCACGCGGTAACCCGACGCCAGTTCCCACGCGGTAACCCGGCGCCAGTTCCCACGCGGTAACCCGGCGCCAGTTCCCACGCGGTAACCCAGTGCCACTTCCCACGCGGTAACCCGGCGCCAGTTCCCACGCGGTAACCCGGCGCCACTTCCCACGCGGTAACCCAGCGCCAGTTCCCGCGCGGTAACCCGACGCCAGTTCCCAAGCGGTAACCCGACGCCAGTTCCCACGCGGTAACCCGACGCCAGTTCCCACGCGGTAACCCGGCGCCAGTTCCCACGCGGTAACCCGGCGCCACTTCCCACGCGGTAACCCAGCGCCAGTTCCCGCGCGGTAACCCGACGCCAGTTCCCACGCGGTAACCCGACGCCAGTTCTCACGCGGTAACCCGACGCCAGTTCCACCGCAGTAACCCGACGCCAGTTCCACCGCGGTAACCCGACGCCAGTTCCCACGCGGTAACCCGACGCCAGTTCCCGCGCGGTAACCCGACGCCAGTTCTCGCGCGGTAACCCGACGCCAGTTCCCGCGCGGTAACCCGACGCCAGTTCTCACGCGGTAACCCGACGCCAGTTCCCACGCGGTAACCCGACGCCAGTTCTCACGCGGAACCCGACGCCAGTTCCCACGCGGTAACCCGACGCCAGTTCCCACGCGGTAACCCGACGCCAGTTCCCACACGATAACCTGACGCCAGTTCTCACGCGGTAACCCGACGCCAGTTCTCACGCGGTAACCCAGCACCACTTCCCACGCGGTAACCCGACGCCAGTTCTCACGCGGTAACCCGACGCCAGTTCTCACGCGGTAACCCGACGCCAGTTCCCACGCGGTAACCCGACGCCAGTTCCCACGCGGTAACCCGACGCCAGTTCTCACGCGGTAACCCAGCACCAGTTCCCACGCGGTAACCCGACGCCAGTTCCCACGCGGTAACCCGACGCCAGTTCCCACGCGGTAACCCGACGCCAGTTCCCACGCGGTAACCCGACGCCGGTCCCCACGCGGTAACCCGACGCCGGTTCCCACGCGGTAACCCGACGCCAGTTCCCACGCGGTAACCCGACGCCAGTTCCCACGCGGTAACCCGACGCCAGTTCCCACGCGGTAACCCGACGCCACGGTAACCCGACACCAGTTCCCACGCGGTAACCCGACGCCAGTTCCCACGCGGTAACCCGACGCCGGTCCCCACGCGGTAACCCGTCGCCAGTTCCCACGCGGTAACCCGACGCCAGTTCCCACGCGGTAACCCGACGCCAGTTCCCACGCGGTAACCCGACGCCAGTTCCCACGCGGTAACCCGACGCCAGTTCCCACGCGGTAACCCGACACCAGTTCCCACGCGGTAACCCGACGCCAGTTCCCACGCGGTAACCCGGCGCCAGTTCCCACGCGGTAACCCGACACCAGTTCCCACGCGGTAACCCGTCGCCAGTTCCCACGCGGTAACCCGACGCCAGTTCCCACGCGGTAACCCGGCGCCAGTTCCCACGCGGTAACCCGGCGCCAGTTCCCACGCGGTAACCCGACGCCAGTTCCCACGCGGTAACCCGACGCCAGTTCCCACGCGGTAACCCGACGCCAGTTCCCACGCGGTAACCCGACACCAGCTCCCACGCGGTAACCCGACGCCAGTTCCCACGCGGTAACCCGACGCCAGTTCCCACGCGGTAACCCGACGCCAGTTCCCACGCGGTAACCCGACGCCAGTTCCCACGCGGTAACCCGACGCCGGTCCCCACGCGGTAACCCGTCGCCGGTTCCCACGCGGTAACCCGTCGCCAGTTCCCACGCGGTAAGCCGACGCCAGTTCCCACGCGGTAACCCGGCGCCAGTTCCCACGCGGTAACCCGGCGCCAGTTCCCACGCGGTAACCCGACGCCAGTTCCCACGCGGTAACCCGGCGCCAGTTCCCACGCGGTAACCCGGCGCCAGTTCCCACGCGGTAACCCGACACCAGTTCCCACACGGTAACCCGACGCCAGTTCTCACGCGGTAACCCGACGCCAGTTCCCACGCGGTAACCCGACGCCATTTCCCACGCGGTAACCCGACGCCAGTTCCCACGCGGTAACCCGGCGCCAGTTCCCACGCGGTAACCCGGCGCCACTTCCCACGCGGTAACCCAGCGCCAGTTCCCGCGCGGTAACCCGACGCCAGTTCCCAAGCGGTAACCCGACGCCAGTTCCCACGCGGTAACCCGACGCCAGTTCCCACGCGGTAACCCGGCGCCAGTTCCCACGCGGTAACCCGGCGCCAGTTCCCACGCGGTAACCCGGCGCCAGTTCCCACGCGGTAACCCGGCGCCAGTTCCCACGCGGTAACCCGGCGCCACTTCCCACGCGGTAACCCGGCGCCAGTTCCCGCGCGGTAACCCGACGCCAGTTCCCACGCGGTAACCCGACACCAGCTCCCACGCGGTAACCCGACGCCAGTTCCCACGCGGTAACCCGACGCCAGTTCCCACGCGGTAACCCGACGCCAGTTCCCACGCGGTAACCCGACGCCAGTTCCCACGCGGTAACCCGACGCCGGTCCCCACGCGGTAACCCGTCGCCAGTTCCCACGCGGTAACCCGTCGCCAGTTCCCACGCGGTAAGCCGACGCCAGTTCCCACGCGGTAACCCGGCGCCAGTTCCCACGCGGTAACCCGGCGCCAGTTCCCACGCGGTAACCCGGCGCCAGTTCCCACGCGGTAACCCGGCGCCAGTTCCCACGCGGTAACCCGGCGCCAGTTCCCACGCGGTAACCCGGCGCCACTTCCCACGCGGTAACCCGGCGCCAGTTCCCGCGCGGTAACCCGACGCCAGTTCCCACGCGGTAACCCGACGCCAGTTCCCACGCGGTAACCCGACACCAGCTCCCACGCGGTAACCCGACGCCAGTTCCCACGCGGTAACCCGACGCCAGTTCCCACGCGGTAACCCGACGCCAGTTCCCACGCGGTAACCCGACGCCAGTTCCCACGCGGTAACCCGACGCCGGTCCCCACGCGGTAACCCGTCGCCGGTTCCCACGCGGTAACCCGTCGCCAGTTCCCACGCGGTAAGCCGACGCCAGTTCCCACGCGGTAACCCGGCGCCAGTTCCCACGCGGTAACCCGGCGCCAGTTCCCACGCGGTAACCCGACGCCAGTTCCCACGCGGTAACCCGGCGCCAGTTCCCACGCGGTAACCCGGCGCCACTTCCCACGCGGTAACCCGACACCAGTTCCCACACGGTAACCCGACGCCAGTTCTCACGCGGTAACCCGACGCCAGTTCCCACGCGGTAACCCGACGCCATTTCCCACGCGGTAACCCGACGCCAGTTCCCACGCGGTAACCCGGCGCCAGTTCCCACGCGGTAACCCGGCGCCACTTCCCACGCGGTAACCCAGCGCCAGTTCCCGCGCGGTAACCCGACGCCAGTTCCCAAGCGGTAACCCGACGCCAGTTCCCACGCGGTAACCCGACGCCAGTTCCCACGCGGTAACCCGGCGCCAGTTCCCACGCGGTAACCCGGCGCCAGTTCCCACGCGGTAACCCGGCGCCAGTTCCCACGCGGTAACCCGGCGCCACTTCCCACGCGGTAACCCGGCGCCAGTTCCCGCGCGGTAACCCGACGCCAGTTCCCACGCGGTAACCCGACGCCAGTTCTCACGCGGTAACCCGACGCCAGTTCCACCGCGGTAACCCGACGCCAGTTCCACCGCGGTAACCCGACGCCAGTTCCCACGCGGTAACCCGACGCCAGTTCCCGCGCGGTAACCCGACGCCAGTTCCCACGCGGTAACCCGACGCCAGTTCTCACGCGGAACCCGACGCCAGTTCCCACGCGGTAACCCGACGCCAGTTCCCACGCGGTAACCCGACGCCAGTTCCCACACGATAACCCGACGCCAGTTCTCACGCGGTAACCCGACGCCAGTTCTCACGCGGTAACCCAGCGCCACTTCCCACGCGGTAACCCGACGCCAGTTCTCACGCGGTAACCCGACGCCAGTTCTCACGCGGTAACCCGGCGCCAGTTCCCACGCGGTAACCCGGCGCCAGTTCCCACGCGGTAACCCGGCGCCAGTTCCCACGCGGTAACCCGGCGCCACTTCCCACGCGGTAACCCGGCGCCAGTTCCCGCGCGGTAACCCGACGCCAGTTCCCACGCGGTAACCCGACGCCAGTTCTCACGCGGTAACCCGACGCCAGTTCCACCGCGGTAACCCGACGCCAGTTCCACCGCGGTAACCCGACGCCAGTTCCCACGCGGTAACCCGACGCCAGTTCCCGCGCGGTAACCCGACGCCAGTTCCCACGCGGTAACCCGACGCCAGTTCTCACGCGGAACCCGACGCCAGTTCCCACGCGGTAACCCGACGCCAGTTCCCACGCGGTAACCCGACGCCAGTTCCCACACGATAACCCGACGCCAGTTCTCACGCGGTAACCCGACGCCAGTTCTCACGCGGTAACCCAGCGCCACTTCCCACGCGGTAACCCGACGCCAGTTCTCACGCGGTAACCCGACGCCAGTTCTCACGCGGTAACCCGACGCCAGTTCCCACGCGGTAACCCGACGCCAGTTCCCACGCGGTAACCCGACGCCAGTTCTCACGCGGTAACCCAGCACCAGTTCCCACGCGGTAACCCGACGCCAGTTCCCACGCGGTAACCCGACGCCAGTTCCCACGCGGTAACCCGACGCCAGTTCCCACGCGGTAACCCGACGCCAGTTCCCACGCGGTAACCCGACGCCAGTTCCCACGCGGTAAACCCGACGCCGGTCCCCACGCGGTAACCCGACGCCGGTTCCCACGCGGTAACCCGACGCCAGTTCCACCGCGGTAACCCGACGCGTTCCCACGCGGTAACCCGACACCAGTTCCCACGCGTAACCCGACGCCAGTTCTCACGCGGTAACCCGACGCCAGTTCCCACGCGGTAACCCGACGCCATTTCCCACGCGGTAACCCGACGCCAGTTCCCACGCGGTAACCCGACGCCAGTTCCACCGCGGTAACCCGACGCCAGTTCCCACGCGGTAACCCGACGCCAGTTCCCACGCGGTAACCCGGCGCCAGTTCCCACGCGGTAACCCGGCGCCAGTTCCCACGCGGTAACCCGGCGCCAGTTCCCACGCGGTAACCCAGCGCCACTTCCCACGCGGTAACCCGGCGCCAGTTCCCACGCGGTAACCCGGCGCCACTTCCCACGCGGTAACCCAGCGCCAGTTCCCGCGCGGTAACCCGACGCCAGTTCCCAAGCGGTAACCCGACGCCAGTTCCCACGCGGTAACCCGACGCCAGTTCCCACGCGGTAACCCGGCGCCAGTTCCCACGCGGTAACCCGGCGCCAGTTCCCACGCGGTAACCCGGCGCCACTTCCCACGCGGTAACCCAGCGCCAGTTCCCGCGCGGTAACCCGACGCCAGTTCCCACGCGGTAACCCGACGCCAGTTCTCACGCGGTAACCCGACGCCAGTTCCACCGCGGTAACCCGACGCCAGTTCCACCGCGGTAACCCGACGCCAGTTCCCACGCGGTAACCCGACGCCAGTTCCCGCGCGGTAACCCGACGCCAGTTCTCACGCGGTAACCCGACGCCAGTTCCCACGCGGTAACCCGACGCCAGTTCTCACGCGGAACCCGACGCCAGTTCCCACGCGGTAACCCGACGCCAGTTCCCACGCGGTAACCCGACGCCAGTTCTCACGCGGTAACCCAGCGCCACTTCCCACGCGGTAACCCGACGCCAGTTCTCACGCGGTAACCCGACGCCAGTTCTCACGCGGTAACCCGACGCCAGTTCCCACGCGGTAACCCGACGCCAGTTCCCACGCGGTAACCCGACGCCAGTTCTCACGCGGTAACCCAGCACCAGTTCCCACGCGGTAACCCGACGCCAGTTCCCACGCGGTAACCCGACGCCAGTTCCCACGCGGTAACCCGACGCCAGTTCCCACGCGGTAACCCGACGCCGGTCCCCACGCGGTAACCCGACGCCGGTTCCCACGCGGTAACCCGACGCCGGTTCCCACGCGGTAACCCGACGCCGGTTCCCACGCGGTAACCCGACGCCAGTTCCCACGCGGTAACCCGACGCCACGGTAACCCGACACCAGTTCCCACGCGGTAACCCGACGCCAGTTCCCACGCGGTAACCCGACACCGGTCCCCACGCGGTAACCCGTCGCCAGTTCCCACGCGGTAACCCGACGCCAGTTCCCACGCGGTAACCCGACGCCAGTTCCCACGCGGTAACCCGACGCCAGTTCCCACGCGGTAACCCGACGCCGGTTCCCACGCGGTAACCCGTCGCCAGTTCCCACGCGGTAACCCGACACCAGTTCCCACGCGGTAACCCGACGCCAGTTCCCACGCGGTAACCCGACGCCAGTTCCCACGCGGTAACCCGACGCCAGTTCCCACGCAGTAACCCGACGCCAGTTCCCACGCGGTAACCCGACGCCAGTTCCCACGCGGTAAACCCGACGCCGGTCCCCACGCGGTAACCCGACGCCGGTTCCCACGCGGTAACCCGACGCCAGTTCCACCGCGGTAACCCGACGCGTTCCCACGCGGTAACCCGACACCAGTTCCCACGCGTAACCCGACGCCAGTTCTCACGCGGTAACCCGACGCCAGTTCCCACGCGGTAACCCGACGCCATTTCCCACGCGGTAACCCGACGCCAGTTCCCACGCGGTAACCCGACGCCAGTTCCACCGCGGTAACCCGACGCCAGTTCCCACGCGGTAACCCGACGCCAGTTCCCACGCGGTAACCCGGCGCCAGTTCCCACGCGGTAACCCGGCGCCAGTTCCCACGCGGTAACCCGGCGCCAGTTCCCACGCGGTAACCCAGCGCCACTTCCCACGCGGTAACCCGGCGCCAGTTCCCACGCGGTAACCCGGCGCCACTTCCCACGCGGTAACCCAGCGCCAGTTCCCGCGCGGTAACCCGACGCCAGTTCCCAAGCGGTAACCCGACGCCAGTTCCCACGCGGTAACCCGACGCCAGTTCCCACGCGGTAACCCGGCGCCAGTTCCCACGCGGTAACCCGGCGCCAGTTCCCACGCGGTAACCCGGCGCCACTTCCCACGCGGTAACCCAGCGCCAGTTCCCGCGCGGTAACCCGACGCCAGTTCCCACGCGGTAACCCGACGCCAGTTCTCACGCGGTAACCCGACGCCAGTTCCACCGCGGTAACCCGACGCCAGTTCCACCGCGGTAACCCGACGCCAGTTCCCACGCGGTAACCCGACGCCAGTTCCCGCGCGGTAACCCGACGCCAGTTCTCACGCGGTAACCCGACGCCAGTTCCCACGCGGTAACCCGACGCCAGTTCTCACGCGGAACCCGACGCCAGTTCCCACGCGGTAACCCGACGCCAGTTCCCACGCGGTAACCCGACGCCAGTTCTCACGCGGTAACCCAGCGCCACTTCCCACGCGGTAACCCGACGCCAGTTCTCACGCGGTAACCCGACGCCAGTTCCCACGCGGTAACCCGACGCCAGTTCCCACGCGGTAACCCGACGCCAGTTCCCACGCGGTAACCCGACGCCAGTTCTCACGCGGTAACCCAGCACCAGTTCCCACGCGGTAACCCGACGCCAGTTCCCACGCGGTAACCCGACGCCAGTTCCCACGCGGTAACCCGACGCCAGTTCCCACGCGGTAACCCGACGCCGGTCCCCACGCGGTAACCCGACGCCGGTTCCCACGCGGTAACCCGACGCCGGTTCCCACGCGGTAACCCGACGCCGGTTCCCACGCGGTAACCCGACGCCAGTTCCCACGCGGTAACCCGACGCCACGGTAACCCGACACCAGTTCCCACGCGGTAACCCGACGCCAGTTCCCACGCGGTAACCCGACACCGGTCCCCACGCGGTAACCCGTCGCCAGTTCCCACGCGGTAACCCGACGCCAGTTCCCACGCGGTAACCCGACGCCAGTTCCCACGCGGTAACCCGACGCCAGTTCCCACGCGGTAACCCGACGCCGGTTCCCACGCGGTAACCCGTCGCCAGTTCCCACGCGGTAACCCGACACCAGTTCCCACGCGGTAACCCGACGCCAGTTCCCACGCGGTAACCCGACGCCAGTTCCCACGCGGTAACCCGACGCCAGTTCCCACGCGGTAACCCGACGCCAGTTCCCACGCGGTAACCCGACGCCAGTTCCCACGCGGTAACCCGACGCCAGTTCCCACGCGGTAACCCGACGCCGGTCCCCACGCGGTAACCCGTCGCCGGTTCCCACGCGGTAACCCGTCGCCGGTTCCCACGCGGTAACCCGTCGCCAGTTCCCACGCGGTAAGCCGACGCCAGTTCCCACGCGGTAACCCGGCGCCAGTTCCCACGCGGTAACCCGGCGCCAGTTCCCACGCGGTAACCCGACGCCAGTTCCCACGCGGTAACCCGACGCCAGTTCCCACACGATAACCCGACGCCAGTTCTCACGCGGTAACCCGACGCCAGTTCTCACGCGGTAACCCAGCGCCACTTCCCACGCGGTAACCCGACGCCAGTTCTCACGCGGTAACCCGACGCCAGTTCTCACGCGGTAACCCGACGCCAGTTCCCACGCGGTAACCCGACGCCAGTTCCCGCGCGGTAACCCGACGCCAGTTCCCACGCGGTAACCCGACGCCAGTTCTCACGCGGTAACCCGACGCCAGTTCCACCGCGGTAACCCGACGCCAGTTCCACCGCGGTAACCCGACGCCAGTTCCCACGCGGTAACCCGACGCCAGTTCCCGCGCGGTAACCCGACGCCAGTTCTCACGCGGTAACCCGACGCCAGTTCCCACGCGGTAACCCGACGCCAGTTCTCACGCGGAACCCGACGCCAGTTCCCACGCGGTAACCCGACGCCAGTTCCCACGCGGTAACCCGACGCCAGTTCTCACGCGGTAACCCAGCGCCACTTCCCACGCGGTAACCCGACGCCAGTTCTCACGCGGTAACCCGACGCCAGTTCTCACGCGGTAACCCGACGCCAGTTCCCACGCGGTAACCCGACGCCAGTTCCCACGCGGTAACCCGACGCCAGTTCTCACGCGGTAACCCAGCACCAGTTCCCACGCGGTAACCCGACGCCAGTTCCCACGCGGTAACCCGACGCCAGTTCCCACGCGGTAACCCGACGCCAGTTCCCACGCGGTAACCCGACGCCGGTCCCCACGCGGTAACCCGACGCCGGTTCCCACGCGGTAACCCGACGCCGGTTCCCACGCGGTAACCCGACGCCGGTTCCCACGCGGTAACCCGACGCCAGTTCCCACGCGGTAACCCGACGCCACGGTAACCCGACACCAGTTCCCACGCGGTAACCCGACGCCAGTTCCCACGCGGTAACCCGACACCGGTCCCCACGCGGTAACCCGTCGCCAGTTCCCACGCGGTAACCCGACGCCAGTTCCCACGCGGTAACCCGACGCCAGTTCCCACGCGGTAACCCGACGCCAGTTCCCACGCGGTAACCCGACGCCGGTTCCCACGCGGTAACCCGTCGCCAGTTCCCACGCGGTAACCCGACACCAGTTCCCACGCGGTAACCCGACGCCAGTTCCCACGCGGTAACCCGACGCCAGTTCCCACGCGGTAACCCGACGCCAGTTCCCACGCGGTAACCCGACGCCAGTTCCCACGCGGTAACCCGACGCCAGTTCCCACGCGGTAACCCGACGCCAGTTCCCACGCGGTAACCCGACGCCGGTCCCCACGCGGTAACCCGTCGCCGGTTCCCACGCGGTAACCCGTCGCCGGTTCCCACGCGGTAACCCGTCGCCAGTTCCCACGCGGTAAGCCGACGCCAGTTCCCACGCGGTAACCCGGCGCCAGTTCCCACGCGGTAACCCGGCGCCAGTTCCCACGCGGTAACCCGACGCCAGTTCCCACGCGGTAACCCGACGCCAGTTCCCACACGATAACCCGACGCCAGTTCTCACGCGGTAACCCGACGCCAGTTCTCACGCGGTAACCCAGCGCCACTTCCCACGCGGTAACCCGACGCCAGTTCTCACGCGGTAACCCGACGCCAGTTCTCACGCGGTAACCCGACGCCAGTTCCCACGCGGTAACCCGACGCCAGTTCTCACGCGGAACCCGACGCCAGTTCCCACGCGGTAACCCGACGCCAGTTCCCACGCGGTAACCCGACGCCAGTTCCCACACGATAACCCGACGCCAGTTCTCACGCGGTAACCCGACGCCAGTTCCCACGCGGTAACCCGACGCCAGTTCCCACGCGGTAACCCGGCGCCAGTTCCCACGCGGTAACCCGGCGCCAGTTCCCACGCGGTAACCCGGCGCCACTTCCCACGCGGTAACCCAGCGCCAGTTCCCGCGCGGTAACCCGACGCCAGTTCCCACGCGGTAACCCGACGCCAGTTCTCACGCGGTAACCCGACGCCAGTTCCACCGCGGTAACCCGACGCCAGTTCCACCGCGGTAACCCGACGCCAGTTCCCACGCGGTAACCCGACGCCAGTTCCCGCGCGGTAACCCGACGCCAGTTCTCACGCGGTAACCCGACGCCAGTTCCCACGCGGTAACCCGACGCCAGTTCTCACGCGGAACCCGACGCCAGTTCCCACGCGGTAACCCGACGCCAGTTCCCACGCGGTAACCCGACGCCAGTTCTCACGCGGTAACCCAGCGCCACTTCCCACGCGGTAACCCGACGCCAGTTCTCACGCGGTAACCCGACGCCAGTTCTCACGCGGTAACCCGACGCCAGTTCCCACGCGGTAACCCGACGCCAGTTCCCACGCGGTAACCCGACGCCAGTTCTCACGCGGTAACCCAGCACCAGTTCCCACGCGGTAACCCGACGCCAGTTCCCACGCGGTAACCCGACGCCAGTTCCCACGCGGTAACCCGACGCCAGTTCCCACGCGGTAACCCGACGCCGGTCCCCACGCGGTAACCCGACGCCGGTTCCCACGCGGTAACCCGACGCCGGTTCCCACGCGGTAACCCGACGCCAGTTCCCACGCGGTAACCCGACGCCACGGTAACCCGACACCAGTTCCCACGCGGTAACCCGACGCCAGTTCCCACGCGGTAACCCGACACCGGTCCCCACGCGGTAACCCGTCGCCAGTTCCCACGCGGTAACCCGACGCCAGTTCCCACGCGGTAACCCGACGCCAGTTCCCACGCGGTAACCCGACGCCAGTTCCCACGCGGTAACCCGACGCCGGTCCCCACGCGGTAACCCGTCGCCAGTTCCCACGCGGTAACCCGTCGCCAGTTCCCACGCGGTAACCCGACACCAGTTCCCACGCGGTAACCCGACGCCAGTTCCCACGCGGTAACCCGACGCCAGTTCCCACGCGGTAACCCGACGCCAGTTCCCACGCGGTAACCCGACGCCAGTTCCCACGCGGTAACCCGACGCCAGTTCCCACGCGGTAACCCGACGCCGGTCCCCACGCGGTAACCCGTCGCCAGTTCCCACGCGGTAACCCGTCGCCAGTTCCCACGCGGTAAGCCGACGCCAGTTCCCACGCGGTAACCCGGCGCCAGTTCCCACGCGGTAACCCGGCGCCAGTTCCCACGCGGTAACCCGACGCCAGTTCCCACGCGGTAACCCGACGCCAGTTCCCACACGATAACCCGACGCCAGTTCTCACGCGGTAACCCGACGCCAGTTCTCACGCGGTAACCCAGCGCCACTTCCCACGCGGTAACCCGACGCCAGTTCTCACGCGGTAACCCGACGCCAGTTCTCACGCGGTAACCCGACGCCAGTTCCCACGCGGTAACCCGACGCCAGTTCCCACGCGGTAACCCGACGCCAGTTCTCACGCGGTAACCCAGCACCAGTTCCCACGCGGTAACCCGACGCCAGTTCCCACGCGGTAACCCGACGCCAGTTCCCACGCGGTAACCCGACGCCAGTTCCCACGCGGTAACCCGACGCCAGTTCCCACGCGGTAACCCGACGCCAGTTCTCACGCGGTAACCCAGCACCAGTTCCCACGCGGTAACCCGACGCCAGTTCCCACGCGGTAACCCGACGCCAGTTCCCACGCGGTAACCCGACGCCAGTTCCCACGCGGTAACCCGACGCCGGTCCCCACGCGGTAACCCGACGCCGGTTCCCACGCGGTAACCCGACGCCGGTTCCCACGCGGTAACCCGACGCCGGTTCCCACGCGGTAACCCGACGCCAGTTCCCACGCGGTAACCCGACGCCACGGTAACCCGACACCAGTTCCCACGCGGTAACCCGACGCCAGTTCCCACGCGGTAACCCGACGCCGGTCCCCACGCGGTAACCCGTCGCCAGTTCCCACGCGGTAACCCGACGCCAGTTCCCACGCGGTAACCCGACGCCAGTTCCCACGCGGTAACCCGACGCCAGTTCCCACGCGGTAACCCGACGCCGGTCCCCACGCGGTAACCCGTCGCCAGTTCCCACGCGGTAACCCGTCGCCAGTTCCCACGCGGTAACCCGACGCCAGTTCCCACGCGGTAACCCGACGCCAGTTCCCACGCGGTAACCCGACGCCAGTTCCCACGCGGTAACCCGACGCCGGTTCCCACGCGGTAACCCGACGCCGGTTCCCACGCGGTAACCCGACGCCGGTCCCCACGCGGTAACCCGTCGCCAGTTCCCACGCGGTAACCCGTCGCCAGTTCCCACGCGGTAAGCCGACGCCAGTTCCCACGCGGTAACCCGGCGCCAGTTCCCACGCGGTAACCCGGCGCCAGTTCCCACGCGGTAACCCGACGCCAGTTCCCACGCGGTAACCCGACGCCAGTTCCCACGCGATAACCCGACGCCAGTTCTCACGCGGTAACCCGACGCCAGTTCTCACGCGGTAACCCAGCGCCACTTCCCACGCGGTAACCCGACGCCAGTTCTCACGCGGTAACCCGACGCCAGTTCTCACGCGGTAACCCGACGCCAGTTCCCACGCGGTAACCCGACGCCAGTTCCCACGCGGTAACCCGACGCCAGTTCTCACGCGGTAACCCAGCACCAGTTCCCACGCGGTAACCCGACGCCAGTTCCCACGCGGTAACCCGACGCCAGTTCCCACGCGGTAACCCGACGCCAGTTCCCACGCGGTAACCCGACGCCGGTTCCCACGCGGTAACCCGACGCCAGTTCCCACGCGGTAACCCGACGCCACGGTAACCCGACACCAGTTCCCACGCGGTAACCCGACGCCAGTTCCCACGCGGTAACCCGACGCCGGTCCCCACGCGGTAACCCGTCGCCAGTTCCCACGCGGTAACCCGACGCCAGTTCCCACGCGGTAACCCGACGCCAGTTCCCACGCGGTAACCCGACGCCAGTTCCCACGCGGTAACCCGACGCCGGTCCCCACGCGGTAACCCGTCGCCAGTTCCCACGCGGTAACCCGTCGCCAGTTCCCACGCGGTAACCCGACACCAGTTCCCACGCGGTAACCCGACGCCAGTTCCCACGCGGTAACCCGGCGCCAGTTCCCACGCGGTAACCCGTCGCCAGTTCCCACGCGGTAACCCGACACCAGTTCCCACGCGGTAACCCGTCGCCAGTTCCCACGCGGTAACCCGACCCCAGTTCCCACGCGGTAACCCGACACCAGTTCCCACGCGGTAACCCGACGCCAGTTCCCACGCGGTAACCCGACGCCAGTTCCCACGCGGTAACCCGACGCCAGTTCCCACGCGGTAACCCGACGCCAGTTCCCACGCGGTAACCCGACGCCAGTTCCCACGCGGTAACCCGACGCCAGTTCCCACGCGGTAACCCGACGCCGGTCCCCACGCGGTAACCCGTCGCCAGTTCCCACGCGGTAACCCGTCGCCAGTTCCCACGCGGTAAGCCGACGCCAGTTCCCACGCGGTAACCCGGCGCCAGTTCCCACGCGGTAACCCGGCGCCAGTTCCCACGCGGTAACCCGACGCCAGTTCCCACGCGGTAACCCGACGCCAGTTCCCACACGATAACCCGACGCCAGTTCTCACGCGGTAACCCGACGCCAGTTCTCACGCGGTAACCCAGCGCCACTTCCCACGCGGTAACCCGACGCCAGTTCTCACGCGGTAACCCGACGCCAGTTCTCACGCGGTAACCCGACGCCAGTTCCCACGCGGTAACCCGACGCCAGTTCCCACGCGGTAACCCGACGCCAGTTCTCACGCGGTAACCCAGCACCAGTTCCCACGCGGTAACCCGACGCCAGTTCCCACGCGGTAACCCGACGCCAGTTCCCACGCGGTAACCCGACGCCGGTCCCCACGCGGTAACCCGACGCCGGTTCCCACGCGGTAACCCGACGCCAGTTCCCACGCGGTAACCCGACGCCAGTTCCCACGCGGTAACCCGACGCCACGGTAACCCGACACCAGTTCCCACGCGGTAACCCGACGCCAGTTCCCACGCGGTAACCCGACGCCGGTCCCCACGCGGTAACCCGTCGCCAGTTCCCACGCGGTAACCCGACGCCAGTTCCCACGCGGTAACCCGACGCCAGTTCCCGCGCGGTAACCCGACGCCAGTTCCCACGCGGTAACCCGGCGCCAGTTCCCACGCGGTAACCCGACGCCAGTTCTCACGCGGTAACCCGACGCCAGTTCCCACGCGGTAACCCGACGCCAGTTCCCACGCGGTAACCCGACGCCAGTTCCACCGCGGTAACCCGACGCCAGTTCCCACGCGGTAACCCGACGCCAGTTCCCACGCGGTAACCCCTCGCCAGTTCCCACGCGGTAACCCGACGCCAGTTCCCACGCGGTAACCCGACGCCAGTTCCCACGCGGTAACCCGACGCCAGTTGCCACGCGGTAACCCGACGCCAGTTCCCACGCGGTAACCCGACGCCAGTTCCCACGCGGTAACCCGACGCCAGGTCCCACGCGGTAACCCGACGCCAGTTCCCACGCGGTAACCCGGCGCCAGTTCCCAAGCGGTAACCCGACGCCAGTTCCCACGCGGTAACCCGACACCAGTTCTCACGCGGTAACCCGACGCCAGTTCTCACGCGGTAACCCGACGCCACTTCCCACGCGGTAACCCAGCGCCAGTTCCCACGCGGTAACCCAGCGCCAGTTCCACCGCGGTAACCCGACGCCAGTTCTCACGCGGTAACCCGACGCCAGTTCCCACGCGGTAACCCGGCGCCAGTTCCCACGCGGTAACCCGACGCCAGTTCCCACGCGGTAACCCGACGCCAGTTCCCACGCGGTAACCCGGCGCCAGTTCCCACGCGGTAACCCGACGCCAGTTCCCACGCGGTAACCCGACGCCGGTCCCCACGCGGTAACCCGACGCCGGTTCCCACGCGGTAACCCGACGCCAGTTCCCACGCGGTAACCCGACACCAGTTCCCACGCGGAACCCGACGCCAGTTCCCACGCGGTAACCCGACGCCAGTTCCCACGCGGTAACCCGACGCCAGGTCCCACGCGGTAACCCGACGCCGGTCCCCACGCGGTAACCCGACGCCAGTTCCCACGCGGTAACCCGACGCCAGTTCCCACGCGGTAACCCGACGCCAGTTCCCACGCGGTAACCCGACGCCGGTTCCCACCGCGGTAACCCGACGCCAGTTCCCACGCGGTAACCCGATGCCAGTTCCCACGCGGTAACCCGACGCCAGTTCCCACGCGGTAACCCGACGCCAGTTCCCACGCGGTAACCCGACGCCAGTTCCCACGCGGTAACCCGACGCCGGTCCCCACGCGGTAACCCGATACCGGCACTTGATGAACCTGCCCCGTGTCTGTCTCTCTCGCTCTTTCTGGTTCTCTTTCTCACCTTTTGCCCCCTTTCTCTCACTCTCTCTCTCTCACCTTCCCTCGTCTCCTCCCTCCTCTCCTCGCAGCCTCACAAGACGCGGGGCAGTAGCAAGGGGTTAAAAGTGTTGTGCAGTGACAGTGAACAGACCCGCACCTGTTGGCTCACCGCCATCCGTCTCTTTAAGGTGAGTTTGCCGGCAAAGTTATCTCTCTCTCGCGCCCCTAAAACGTGCACGCGCGTTTCGCGCAGTTTCGACGCAGCAAAAAACTTGGCAACTGGCATGCAATGCACGTAAGGGGTGGCCAGGGGGCTTCTCCAAAAATGCTGGACACCATGGTGAACCGAGCGACACGCTCGAGACACACACACTCCTCTCTGCTCCATGCTGTTTCCCCTTCTCCTTGGCCCCACCCTCAGGCTCCTGACACCTCCTCCTGATTGGCCACATTAACCAGTAGCAGCCAATCAGGATGGAGGAAGATGCCCAGGACCCTAGAACCATCCCTGCTCCCTCCTTGCTCTGGAAAATCCCTTGGCCCTTCCAAGCTGGTCAGGTCATTATTTCCAGAGGGGTAATACCGGTATACACAGACACGCCCAGAGAGGTAATACCGGTATACACATACACGCCCAGAGAGGTAATACCGGTATACACATACACGCCCAGAGAGGTAATACCGGTATACACATACACACCCAGAGAGGTAATACCGGTATACACAGACACGCCCAGATAGGTAATACCGGTATACACATACACGCCCAGAGAGGTAATACCGGTATACACAGACACGCCCAGAGAGGTAATACCGGTATACACAGACACCCCCAGAGAGGTAATACCGGTATACACATACACACCCAGAGAGGTAATACTGGTATACACATACACGCCCAGAGAGGTAATACCGGTATACACATACACGCCCAGAGAGGTAATACCGGTATACACATGCACGCCCAGAGAGGTAATACCGGTATACACGTACACGCCCAGAGAGGTAATACCGGTATACACATGCACGCCCAGAGAGGTAATACCGGTATACACATACACGCCCAGAGAGGTAATACCGGTATACACATACACGCCCAGAGAGGTAATACCGGCATACACATACACGCCGAGAGAGGTAATACCGGTATACACATACATATCCAGAGAGGTAATACCTGTATACACATACACGCCCAGAGAGGTAATACCGGTATACACATACACGCCCAGAGAGGTAATACCGGTATACACATACACGCCCAGAGAGGTAATACCGGTATACACATACACGCCCAGAGAGGTAATACCGGTATACACGTACACGCCCAGAGAGGTAATACCGGTATACACATACACGCCCAGAGAGGTAATACCGGTATACACGTACACGCCCAGAGAGGTAATACCGGTATACACGTACACGCCCAGAGAGGTAATACCGGTATACACGTACACGCCCAGAGAGGTAATACCGGTATACACGTACACGCCCAGAGAGGTAATACCGGTATACACGTACACGCCCAGAGAGGTAATACCGGTATACACGTACACGCCCAGAGAGGTAATACCGGTATACACGTACACGCCCAGAGAGGTAATACTGGTATACACGTACACGCCCAGAGAGGTAACACCGGTATACACATACACGCCCAGAGAGGTAATACCGGTATACATATACACACCCAGAGAGGTAATACCGGTATACACATACACGCCCAGAGAGGTAATACCGGTATACACGTACACGCCCAGAGAGATAATACCGGTATACACGTACACGCCCAGAGAGGTAATACCGGTATACACGTACACGCCCAGAGAGGTAATACCGGTATACACATACACGCCCAGAGATGTAATACCGGTATACACGTACACGCCCAGAGAGATAATACCGGTATACACATACACGCTCAGAGAGGTAATACCGGTATACACATACACGCCCCCAGAGAGGTAATACCGGTATACACATATACGCCCAGAGAGGTAATACCGGCATACACATACACGCCCAGAGAGGTAATACCGGTATACACATACACGCCCAGAGAGGTAATACCGCTATACACATACACGCCCAGAGAGGAAATACCGGTATACACATACACGCCCAGAGAGGTAATACCGGTATACACATACACGCCCAGAGAGGTAATACCGGTATACACATACACGCCCAGAGAGGTAATACCGGTATACACATACACGCCCAGAGAGGTAATACCGGTATACACATACACGCCCAGAGAGGTAATACCGGTATACACATACACACCCAGAGAGGTAATACCGGTATACACATACACGCCCAGAGAGGTAATACCGGTATACACATACACACCCAGAGAGGTAATACCGGTATACACATACACGCCCAGAGAGGTAATACCGGTATACACATACACGCCCAGAGAGGTAATACCGGTATACACATACACGCCCAGAGCGGTAATACCGGTATACACATACACACCCAGAGAGGTAATACCGGTATACACATACACTCCCAGAGAGGTAATACCGGTATACGCATACACGCCCAGAGAGGTAATACCGGTATACACATACACGCCCAGAGAGGTAATACCGGTATACACATACACGCCCAGAGAGGTAATACCGGTATACACATACACGCCCAGAGAGGTAATACCGGTATACACATACACGCCCAGAGAGGTAATACCGGTATACACATACACCCCCAGAGAGGTAATACCGGTATACACATACACGCCCAGAGAGGTAATACCGATATACACATACACGCCCAGAGCGGTAATACCGGTATACACATACACTCCCAGAGAGGTAATACCGGTATACACATACACGCCCAGAGAGGTAATACCGGTATACACATACACGCCCAGAGAGATAATACCGGTATACACATACACTCCCAGAGAGGTAATACCGGTATACACATACACACCCAGAGAGGCAGTACCGGTATATACATACACACCCAGAGAGATAATACCGGTATACACATACACGCCCAGAGAGGTAATACCGGTATACACATACACGCCCAGAGAGGTAATACCGGTATACACATACACCACCAGAGAGGTAATACCGGTATACACATACACGCCCAGAGAGGTAATACCGGTATACACATACACGCCCAGAGAGGTAATACCGGTATACACATACACTCCCAGAGAGGTAATACCGGTATACACATACACTCCCAGAGAGGTAATACCGGTATACACATACACGCCCAGAGAGGTAATACCGGTATACACATACACGCACAGAGAGGTAATACCGGTATACACATACACCCCCAGAGAGGTAATACCGGTATACACATACACGCCCAGAGAGGTAATACCGATATACACATACACGCCCAGAGAGGTAATACCGGTATACACATACACGCCCAGAGAGGTAATACCGGTATACACATACACGCCCAGAGAGGTAATACCGGTATACACATACACGCCCAGAGAGGTAATACCGGTATACACATACACGCCCAGAGAGGTAATACCGGTATACACATACACGCCCAGAGAGGTAATACCGGTATACACATACACGCCCAGAGAGGTAATACCGGTATACACATACACGCCCAGAGAGGTAATACCGGTATATACATACACGCCCAGAGAGGTAATACCGGTATACACATACACGCCCAGAGAGGTAATACCAGTATACACATACACGCCCAGAGAGGTAATGCCGGTATACACATACACGCCCAGAGAGGTAATACCGGTATACACATACACGCCCAGAGAGGTAATACCGGTATACACATACACGCCCAGAGAGGTAATACCGGTATACAGATACATGTCCAGTATTACCTCTCTTTATTTACTGGACAGAGCAAAATACAGGACAGTCCGGTTTTATACTGGACACCTGGTCGCCGTGTGCACATATTCTGCATAAAAGCTACTGTATAGCGCCACTTGTCCCACACAGGGCGGCTGAATTGCATTTAATGAGCAGTTTGAGCCCGCAATGCCTCGTTTTCTGTTAGAGACTCACCGCGTCTCTCTCTCTCCCTCCCCCCCCCCCCCAGTACGGGGCTCAGCTCTATAAGAATTACCAGCTGTCCAGACGCAGCACGCAGACGTGGATGGGACCCACAAAACAGGTACACACATCCTCGGAGACCACACGAGATCTGCCCAGCCTTTAACCCATGCAACGCCTTCCTGCAACCTCCCCCCCCACCCCCCCCGAAAACACATCCCTGGGAAGGAACTGCAGAGCCCATTACAGGTAGGGTGACCAGATGTCCCGGTTTTGCCGGGACAGTCCCGGTTTTACAGGGCTCTGCCTCGACTTTCTCGGGTTGCTGTCCCAGTTTTGTACCTCCACGGCGAGCGCCAACTGCGCATGCGTGAAGAGCGCTTGCCGACTGCGCATGCACGATCGGCAAGTTGCCGAACGCGCGAGCAGCCGGCAAGCGCGCTCTTTGAGCTCGCTGCTTGCGCAGTCGGTCGAGCACCCGTGGCTCATGTGCGACATTTGTCACGGTTTTGTGCCGGGACAAATATGGTCACCCTAATGACAGGGCCCTGCACTGACCAGGACCTGCAGAGAAGAAGCTCGAGTTTCCGGAAACCCGACGCATTTCACAGCAGTGAAGACATAATGGTTCTCTCAACGTTAAAGACCTACAGTAACCCCACATACTCTCCCCCCTCTCTGGTAGTTGGTTTCTTGTGACCCAAGGTTCTTCTGCTTACAGCGCAGTGCCTCCGACAGTACGCTGGTCCCCATGGATTTTTCGGGGTGCACGGGGCGAGTGATAGAAAACCCTCTGGAAGCCATGTCTGTTGCCCTAGAAGAGGCTCAGTCCTGGAGGGTGAGTAAAAGGCTGACGGCGCGTCCAACTCTTGATTTGACTTCGGGGCGAAAAAAATCACGATGAGGGAATAGGACGCGGGGACGGCTTTTGATTAAACCCAAACTGCGGGTTTTGCAGCCGGGCGCTTCCACTGGCGCAGCTCGCGAGGGGGCCTTGAGGCTGTCCTTGGACTTAGATCAGGGGTGCTCAACTCCAGTCCCCAAGCCCCCTCCCCCCCGACTCCCTACAGGTCATGTTTTCAGGATATCCCAGCTTCAGCAGGTGGCTGAATCAGTCTCTCTGAAAAGCAGGGACTCATTGAGGCACCTGTGCTGATGCAGGGGCCGATTGAGCCACCTGTGCTGAAGCAGGGATATCCTGAAAACCTGATTTGTTGGGGGGGGGAGGGCTTAAGTACTGGAGTCGTGCACCCCCGGTTTAGGTTACTGTATAGCAGCTTTCACACTTCCCAAGGCTCTTCTTCAGGAGCTTCCGTTCCTCCAGGCTCTTCTCCAGGAGCTTCCGTTGCTCCAGGCTCTTCTTCAGGAGCTTCCGTTGCTCCAGGCTCTTCTTCAGGAGCTTCCGTTGCTCCAGGCTCTTCTCCAGGAGCTTCCGTTCCTCCAGGCTCTTCTTCAGGAGCTTCCGTTCCTCCAGGCTCTTCTCCAGGAGCTTCCGTTCCTCCAGGCTCTTCTCCAGGAGCTTCCGTTCCTCCAGGCTCTTCTCCAGGAGCTTCCGTTCCTCCAGGCTCTTCTTCAGGAGGTTCCGTTCCTCCAGGCTCTTCTCCAGGAGGTTCCGTTCCTCCAGGCTCTTCTCCAGGAGCTTCCGTTCCTCCAGGCTCTTCTTCAGGAGGTGCCGTTCCTCCAGGAAGAACCGTTTGGCGTTAGAAGGCTTGTTCACTGCTAATGGTGGTCCGTTCACATGGATGAAACTAGATATTTTTTTTTCTCTGTTTCCATATCAAATAAGGGACCGATACAGCAGACCTGTTATTTTTATTCTTTTAAGAGACTTTTTGTGCGTCTGTATCCAGGCGGACTTCATAACGTGTATTGCATTGGTTATTGTGTTGAATGTCGACTGATGTCCTCGTGTGTCGTGTTCCTTCAGAAGAAGACAAGTCATCGTTACAGCTTGCCGACCCCTTGCCACACCACCCTGAGCAGTGCAGGTAAGGTCTCCCTGTGTGTCTGAGCAGGGTTACCCTCACCTGTAACAGTCTGTACCTGTGTGTCTGAGCAGGGTTACCCTCACCTGTAACTGTACCTGTGTGTCTCAGCAGGGTTACCCTCACCTGTAACAGTCTGTACCTGTGTGTCTGAGCAGGGTTACCCTCACCTGTAACTGTACCTGTGTGTCTGAGCAGGGTTACCCTCACCTGTAACAGTCTGTACCTGTAATGTCTGAGCAGGGTTACCCTCACCTGTAACAGTCTGTACCTGTAATGTCTGATCAGGGTTACCCTCACCTGTAACTGTCTGTACCTGTGTGTCTGAGCAGGGTTACCCTCACCTGTAACTGTACCTGTGTGTCTGAGCAGGGTTACCCTCACCTGTAACAGTCTGTACCTGTAATGTCTGAGCAGGGTTACCCTCACCTGTAACAGTCTGTACCTGTAATGTCTGAGCAGGGTTACCCTCACCTGTAACTGTACCTGTGTGTCTCAGCAGGGTTACCCTCACCTGTAACAGTCTGTACCTGTAATGTCTGAGCAGGGTTACCCTCACCTGTAACAGTCTGTACCTGTAATGTCTGAGCAGGGGTACCCTCACCTGTAACTGTACCTGTGTGTCTGAGCAGGGTTACCCTCACCTGTAACAGTCTGTACCTGTGTATCTGAGCAGGGTTACCCTCACCTGTAACAGCCTGTACCTGTGTGTCTGAGCAGGGTTACCCTCACCTGTAACAGTCTGTACCTGTGT
Organism: Ascaphus truei; assembly: GCF_040206685.1. NCBI lineage: Eukaryota > Metazoa > Chordata > Amphibia > Anura > Ascaphidae > Ascaphus > Ascaphus truei. The sequence goes on from NC_134505.1 coordinate 265,712, forward strand.
GTCTGAGCAGGGTTACCCTCACCTGTAACTGTACCTGTGTGTCTGAGCAGGGTTACCCTCACCTGTTACAGTCTGTACCTGTGTGTCTGAGCAGGGTTACCCTCACCTGTAACAGTCTGTACCTGTGTGTCTGAGCAGGGTTACCCTCACCTGTTACAGTCTGTACCTGTAATGTCTGAGCAGGGTTACCCTCACCTGTAACAGTCTGTACCTGTAATGTCTGAGCAGGGGTACCCTCACCTGTAACTGTACCTGTGTGTCTGAGCAGGGTTACCCTCACCTGTAACTGTACCTGTGTGTCTGAGCAGGGGTACCCTCACCTGTAACTGTACCTGTGTGTCTGAGCAGGGTTACCCTCACCTGTTACAGTCTGTACCTGTGTGTCTGAGCAGGGTTACCCTCACCTGTAACAGTCTGTACCTGTGTGTCTGAGCAGGGTTACCCTCACCTGTAACAGTCTGTATCTGTAATGTCTGAGCAGGGTTACCCTCACCTGTAACAGTCTGTACCTGTAATGTCTCAGCAGGGTTACCCTCACCTGTAACAGTCTGTACCTGTAATGTCTGAGCAGGGACCCTCACCTGTAACAGTCTGTACCTGTGTGTCTGAGCAGGGTTACCCTCACCTGTAACTGTACCTGTAATGTCTGAGCAGGGTTACCCTCACCTGTAACAGTCTGTACCTGTGTCTGAGCAGGGTTACCCTCACCTGTAACTGTCTGTACCTGTGTGTCTGAGCAGGGTTACCCTCACCTGTAACAGTCTGTATCTGTAATGTCTCAGCAGGGTTACCCTCACCTGTAACAGTCTGTACCTGTGTGTCTGAGCAGGGTTACCCTCACCTGTAACAGTCTGTACCTGTGTGTCTGAGCAGGGTTACCCTCACCTGTTACAGTCTGTACCTGTGTGTCTGAGCAGGGTTACCCTCACCTGTAACAGTCTGTACCTGTATGTCTGAGCAGGGTTACCCTCACCTGTAACAGTCTGTACCTGTGTGTCTGAGCAGGGTTACCCTCACCTGTAACAGTCTGTACCTGTGTGTCTGAGCAGGGTTACCCTCACCTGTTACAGTCTGTACCTGTGTGTCTGAGCAGGGTTACCCTCACCTGTTACAGTCTGTACCTGTGTGTCTGAGCAGGGTTACCCTCACCTGTAACAGTCTGTACCTGTGTGTCTGAGCAGGGTTACCCTCACCTGTAACTGTCTGTACCTGTGTGTCTGAGCAGGGTTACCCTCACCTGTAACAGTCTGTACCTGTGTGTCTGAGCAGGGTTACCCTCACCTGTAACAGTCTGTACCTGTAATGTCTGAGCAGGGTTACCCTCACCTGTAACTGTCTGTACCTGTGTGTCTGAGCAGGGTTACCCTCACCTGTAACTGTCTGTACCTGTGTGTCTGAGCAGGGTTACCCTCACCTGTAACTGTCTGTACCTGTGTGTCTGAGCAGGGTTACCCTCACCTGTAACAGTCTGTACCTGTGTGTCTGAGCAGGGTTACCCTCACCTGTAACAGTCTGTACCTGTGTGTCTGAGCAGGGTTACCCTCACCTGTAACAGTCTGTACCTGTGTGTCTGAGCAGGGACCCTCACCTGTAACAGTCTGTACCTGTAATGTCTGAGCAGGGTTACCCTCACCTGTAACTGTCTGTACCTGTGTGTCTGAGCAGGGTTACCCTCACCTGTAACAGTCTGTACCTGTAATGTCTGAGCAGGGTTACCCTCACCTGTAACAGTCTGTACCTGTGTGTCTGAGCAGGGTTACCCTCACCTGTTACAGTCTGTACCTGTGTGTCTGAGCAGGGTTACCCTCACCTGTAACTGTCTGTACCTGTGTGTCTGAGCAGGGTTACCCTCACCTGTAACAGCCTGTACCTGTGTGTCTGAGCAGGGTTACCCTCACCTGTAACAGTCTGTACCTGTAATGTCTGAGCAGGGTTACCCTCACCTGTAACTGTCTGTACCTGTGTGTCTGAGCAGGGTTACCCTCACCTGTAACAGTCTGTACCTGTAATGTCTCAGCAGGGTTACCCTCACCTGTAACAGTCTGTACCTGTGTGTCTGAGCAGGGTTACCCTCACCTGTAACAGTCTGTACCTGTAATGTCTGAGCAGGGTTACCCTCACCTGTAACAGTCTGTACCTGTGTGTCTGAGCAGGGTTACCCTCACCTGTTACAGTCTGTACCTGTGTGTCTGAGCAGGGTTACCCTCACCTGTAACTGTCTGTACCTGTGTGTCTGAGCAGGGTTACCCTCACCTGTAACAGCCTGTACCTGTGTGTCTGAGCAGGGTTACCCTCACCTGTAACAGTCTGTACCTGTAATGTCTGAGCAGGGTTACCCTCACCTGTAACAGTCTGTACCTGTGTATCTGAGCAGGGTTACCCTCACCTGTAACAGTCTGTACCTGTGTGTCTGAGCAGGGTTACCCTCACCTGTAACTGTACCTGTGTCTGAGCAGGGTTACCCTCACCTGTAACAGCCTGTACCTGTGTGTCTGAGCAGGGTTACCCTCACCTGTAACAGCCTGTACCTGTGTGTCTGAGCAGGGTTACCCTCACCTGTAACAGTCTGTACCTGTGTGTCTGAGCAGGGTTACCCTCACCTGTAACAGTCTGTACCTGTGTGTCTGAGCAGGGTTACCCTCACCTGTAACAGTCTGTACCTGTAGTGTCTGAGCAGGGTTACCCTCACCTGTAACAGTCTGTACCTGTGTGTCTGAGCAGGGTTACCCTCACCTGTAACAGTCTGTACCTGTAGTGTCTGAGCAGGGTTACCCTCACCTGTAACAGTCTGTACCTGTGTGTCTGAGCAGGGTTACCCTCACCTGTAACTGTACCTGTGTGTCTCAGCAGGGTTACCCTCACCTGTAACTGTACCTGTGTGTCTCAGCAGGGTTACCCTCACCTGTAACTGTACCTGTGTGTCTGAGCAGGGTTACCCTCACCTGTAACAGTCTGTACCTGTAGTGTCTGAGCAGGGTTACCCTCACCTGTAACAGTCTGTACCTGTAGTGTCTGAGCAGGGACGGTTCCACTCTTTCCCCCATCTCTGTCCTCAGGTATTCACAGGACACAGGCGTGGTATCACGGGCGGCTGTCACGGGACGAGACCCAGCGCCTTATTGTGCAGCAAGGCATGGTGGACGGGTACGTGGGGCCGTGGCCGACAAATGCTACCCTAACTTTGCCAGTATATGGGTATTTCCTTATTTATACAGCGCGTCACAGCAACAACACAAACGGACGTCATATTACAACACAACGAGAATACACACTTCGTGCGTAAAACACACAAGCGGATCGGCACGCTTCGGAGCTACGGGAGGGGTCCTGTTTGGTATGAGAACGGGGCGGGAGCTGGGGGGGCAGACTAAGGGGAATAGTGCCAGCTTAAGACCCCTCCCCCTCCAGCAGGTAAGGTTTGAAGGAGATCCCTGCTTCAGCACAGGTGGCGCAGTCAAAGCTGGGATATCCTTACAACTTGACCTGTTGGTGGGGGGGGGTGAGGTATCTTGAGGACGGGAGGTGAGACTCCCTTGGTGTAGGTTGCCCTTGGGGGAATAGGGGTAAGTTTGGGTCTCCCGTTCTCTAACCTGGACGCTGTCCCACCCCCCCCCCCCCCCGTCCCTCTTCCCGCAGAGTCTTCCTGCTGCGCGAGAGCACGAGAAACCCGAAAGGCTTCGTCTTGTCCCTGTGCCACCTGCAGAAGATCAAGCACTACCTCATCCTCCCGGTATGCGTCAGGCCTCCCCGGTGCCACGCCGTAACGCTAAATAACCCCCCCCCCCCCGCGGGGAAAGTGTGGATAGGTCTCCTGGATTAAACACCGACTTGTGTGATAAGAACGTATGATGTATCCCAGGGGGGCTCAACTGTTGGGAGGGTCTTGAGGACAGGAGTGGGGAACCCCTGAACGGTCACCCCTTTGCCCCTTCTTATCTCTACCTTATGGCTTCAGGGTTACTTTCCCTGTACACGACCTCCGTTCCCCTCCCATTAGTATTTCCGAACCATCCCTCCATGCCTCTGCCAATGGAGTCCAAGGCCTCCCTTGCTCTGGAAAGCTTGGGCTTGCCCCGCGTATATCCATGTGTATATTGTGTTTGTAACAATGCCAATGATGTCACTCATGTTGTTTTCTGGGGCGGGGGGCCCTCGGATTTCAGTGCGAGGAAGAAGGCAGACCCTACTTCTCCATGGATGACGGGCAGACCAAGTTCATGGACCTCATCCAGCTGGTCGAGTTCCACCAGATCAACAGGGGTATCCTACCGTGCAACCTCAAGCACTACTGCACCTGCGTGGCGTTGTGATGGTGTCGCGTCTGCCACTACCGGGCACGGCTTGGCCGTTGTAGGAAATGACTTGGCTGCCATGTTTGGGATGGCTCTTCCACCGTGTTGACCAATTTGCCTGCCATGTTTGGGATGGCTCTTCCACCAAGTTGACCATTTGCCTGCCACGTTTGGGATGGCCCAACTTCAGTGATGGGGTTGGTTAAGCAATGGCGGCTTTGCGGGCGGAGTGGTGCCCCTTTCCATCGGACAGAGGTTTCAGGAAAACACTCAACTCAACAAGCTACAGTTTCTCATTCCTCTGCGATGGATCAAATGCCGGTCAATGAGAAGGTCAAGTGACATTGGGTGGCTTGGTTCCACTGGAAGACGAAGTCTCACTTCCCTGACGCCCACTGGAAGATGGAAGTTGAGGCGCCATCGTTGCCGACAGCGCTGTATTGTAAATATCTGAGGCCAGTACACTGTCAAACGTTTTATATGATAAATCATAACTATATATATATATATATTTTTTTTTGTCATCCATTTTCTCTTATTTTTGTACCAAAGACTCTAATCCTCGATCTGCTGTATGAAGAGAAAATGTTATTTATATATCTACCCTAAAATGTCACATTAATAAAAAAAAACACAAAAAGTATGCTCACTTCACAAATCCGCGTGTATATTTGTATATATATATATATATATATGTATAAACACACATATCTATGTATAAATCTGCAGAAAGCTACAGTACAAAATACAGTGCGTTTCCCCGTCACGAGCAGCCATAAAAACGGCGGCTGTGCTTCATTATAACCAGATTCACGGCCAACATCAATACTCTAAGACAGTGTTTTTCAACAGGGGTTCCCCGGGCGCCCCTAAAGGGATCCCTGTAATTTTAAGGTCATTTGACAATTGTACTAAATACAGAAGAATTTACACTGCATCTGATCTCAGACGCGCTATTAGAGAGGGTCGGGGTTCCTTACAATGCATCTGATCTCAGACGCGCTATTAGAGAGGGTCGGGGTTCCTTACAATGCATCTGATCTCAGACGCGCTATTAGAGAGGGTTGGGGTTCCTTACAATGCATCTGATCTCAGACGCGCTATTAGAGAGGGTCGGGGTTCCTTACAATGCATCTGATCTCAGACGCGCTATTAGAGAGGGTCGGGGTTCCTTACAATGCATCTGATCTCAGACGCGCTATTAGAGAGGGTCGGGGTTCCTTACAATGCGTCTGATCTCAGACTCGCTATTAGAGAGGGTTGGGGTTCCTTACAATGCATCTGATCTCAGACGCGCTATTAGAGAGGGTTGGGGTTCCTTACAATGCATCTGATCTCAGACGCGCTATCAGAGAGGGTTGGGGTCCCTTACAATGCATCTGATCTCAGACGCGCTATTAGAGAGGGTTGGGGATCCTTACAATGCATCTGATCTCAGACGCGCTATTAGAGAGGGTCGGGGTTCCTTACAATGCATCTGATCTCAGACGCGCTATTAGAGAGGGTCGGGGTTCCTTACAATGCGTCTGATCTCAGACGCGCTATTAGAGAGGGTCGGGGTTCCTTACAATGCGTCTGATCTCAGACGCGCTATTAGAGAGGGTCGGGGTGCCTTACAATGCATCTGATCTCAGACGCGCTATTAGAGAGGGCTGGGGTTCCTTACAATGCGTCTGATCTCAGACGCGCTATTAGAGAGGGTTGGGGTTCCTTACAATGCGTCTGATCTCAGACGCGCTATTAGAGAGGGTCGGGGTTCCTTACAATGCATCTGATCTCGGACGCGCTATTAGAGAGGGTCGGGGTTCCTTACAATGCATCTGATCTCAGATGCGCTATTAGAGAGGGTTGGGGTTCCTTACAATGCATCTGATCTCAGACGCGCTATTAGAGAGGGTTGGGGTTCCTTACAATGCATCTGATCTCAGACGCGCTATTAGAGAGGGTTGGGGTTCCTTACAATACATCTGATCTCAGACGCGCTATTAGAGAGGGTTGGGGTTCCTTACAATGCCTCTGATCTCAGACGCGCTATTAGAGAGGGTCGGGGTTCCTTACAATGCGTCTGATCTCAGACGCGCTATTACAGAGGGTCGGGGTTCCTTACAATGTATCTGATCTCAGACGCGCTATTAGAGAGGGTTGGGGTTCCTTACACTGCATCTGATCTCAGACGCGCTATTAGAGAGGGTCGGGGTTCCTTACAATGCATCTGATCTCGGACGCGCTATTAGAGAGGGTCGGGGTTCCTTACAATGCCTCTGATCTCAGACGCGCTATTAGAGAGGGTTGGGGTTCCTTACAATGCATCTGATCTCAGACGCTCTATTAGAGAGGGTCGGGGGTTCCTTACAATGCATCTGATCTCAGACGCGCTATTAGAGAGGGTCGGGGTTCCTTGCAATGCATCTGATCTCAGACGCGCTATTAGAGAGGGTCGGGGTTCCTTACAATGCCTCTGATCTCAGACGCGCTATTAGAGAGGGTTGGGGTTCCTTACAATGCATCTGATCTCAGACACGCTATTAGAGAGGGTTGGGGTTCCTTACAATACATCTGATCTCAGACGCGCTATTAGAGAGGGTCGGGGTTCCTTACAATGCGTCTGATCTCAGACGCGCTATTAGAGAGGGTTGGGGTTCCTTACAATACATCTGATCTCAGACGCGCTATTAGCAAGGGTTGGGGTTCCTTACAATGCATCTGATCTCAGACGCGCTATTAGAGAGGGTTGGGGTTCCTTACAATACATCTGATCTCAGACGCGCTATTAGAGAGGGTTGGGGTTCCTTACAATGCGTCTGATCTCAGACGCGCTATTAGAGAGGGTCGGGGTTCCTTACAATGCATCTGATCTCAGGCGCGCTATTAGAGAGGGTTGGGGTTCCTTACAATGCATCTGATCTCAGACGCGCTATTAGAGAGGATTGGGGTTCCTTACAATGCATCTGATCTCAGACGCGCTATTAGAGAGGGTTGGGGTTCCTTACAATGTATCAGATCTCAGACGCGCTATTAGAGAGGGTTGGGGTTCCTTACAATGCGTCTGATCTCAGACGCGCTATTAGAGAAGGTTGGGGTTCCTTACAATGCGTCTGATCTCAGACGCGCTATTAGAGAGGGTTGGGGTTCCTTACAATGCGTCTGATCTCAGACGCGCTATTAGAGAGGGTCGGGGTTCCTTACAATGTATCAGATCTCAGACGCGCTATTAGAGAGGGTCGGGGTTCCTTACAATGCGTCTGATCTCAGACGCGCTATTAGAGAGGGTCGGGGTTCCTTACAATGCGTCTGATCTCAGACTCGCTATTAGAGAGGGTCGGGGTTCCTTACAATGCATCTGATCTCAGGCGCGCTATTAGAGAGGGTCGGGGTTCCTTACAATGCATCTGATCTCAGGCGCGCTATTAGAGAGGGTTGGGGTTCCTTACAATGCATCTGATCTTAGACGCGCTATTAGAGAGGGTTGGGGTTCCTTACAATGCATCTGATCTCAGACGCGCTATTAGAGAGGGTCGGGGTTCTTTACAATGCATCTGATCTCAGACGCGCTATTAGAGAGGGTTGGGGTTCCTTACACTGCATCTGATCTCAGACGCGCTATTAGAGAGGGTTGGGGTTCCTTACAATGCATCTGATCTCAGACGCACTATTAGAGAGGGTCGGGGCTCCTTACAATGCATCTGATCTCAGACGCGCTATTAGAGAGGGTCGGGGTTCCTTACAATGTATTTCATCTCAGACGCGCTATTAGAGAGGGTTGGGGTTCCTTACAATGTATCTGATCTCAGACGCGCTATTAGAGAGGGTCGGGGTTCCTTACAATGCCTCTGATCTCAGACGCGCTATTAGAGAGGGTCGGGGTTCCTTACAATGCGTCTGATCTCAGACGCGCTATTAGTGAGGGTCGGGGTTCCTTACAATGCCTCTGATCTCAGACGCGCTATTAGAGAGGGTCGGGGTTCCTTACAATGCGTCTGATCTCAGACGCGCTATTAGAGAGGGTCGGGGTTCCTTACAATGCCTCTGATCTCAGACGCGCTATTAGAGAGGGTCGGGGTTCCTTACAATGCGTCTGATCTCAGACGCGCTATTAGTGAGGGTCGGGGTTCCTTACAATGCATCTGATCTCAGACGCGCTATTAGAGAGGGTTGGGGTTCCTTACAATGCATCTGATCTCAGACGCGCTATTAGAGAGGGTCGGGGTTCCTTACAATGCGTCAGATCTCAGACGCGCTATTAGAGAGGGTCGGGGCTCCTTACAATGCATCAGATCTCAGGCGCGCTATTAGAGAGGGTCGGGGTTCCTTACAATGTGTCTGATCTCAGACGCGCTATTAGAGAGGGTCGGGGTTCCTTACAATGCGTCAGATCTCAGACGCGCTATTAGAGAGGGTCGGGGCTCCTTACAATGCATCAGATCTCAGGCGCGCTATTAGAGAGGGATGAGGTTCCTTACAATGCGTCTGATCTCAGACGCGCTATTAGAGAGGGTCGGGGTTCCTTACAATGCATCTGATCTCAGACGTGCTATTAGAGAGGGTCGGGGTTCCTTACAATGCATCTGATCTCAGACGCGCTATTAGAGAGGGTCGGGGTTCCTTACAATGCATCTGATCTCAGACGCGCTATTAGAGAGGGTTGGGGTTCCTTACAATGCATCTGATCTCAGGCAAACGTCCCGCGCCCCCTCCCACCCCCCCTTACCTCCAGTGAAGAGTCAAACGACGCTGCGGGGTCATGTGACGCCACGTCTCCGTGGTAACGGGCGCCACACTTTTCACCATTGTGTCCAGTATCTTTGAAGAAGCCCCCTGACAACCCTATTAAAGAAGTGCAGAGCCAGCAACCTACTCACAGACAGCCTTGGCAATCTTTTGGGTTTCCTCAGTGAGAGGCTGCTTCTCCGGGCTGCGCAGTGTGGAGGTGGGACAGGTTTGAACCACACACATTACATACTTTATGGTGGGCTAAAAAAAAAGAAAATAAGTGACAATTGTAATTGTGGTTGAAACCTATCACAGCTTCACACTACACAGCCAGCATAACCACCCTCACACTAATAAGATCCACAAGGTATAAAGAGCTGTCTCTGAGTAGGTTTCCTGGCTCTGCACTTCCTTTACCCCAGGCTGTGCCGAGAGGCTGCGGAATGTGGATGAACAAGTAAAGAGTGACACACGTGGGGCAGTAATTTGCTTGTCATTTCCCAGAATCCCTAGCTGCAGGTGGCATGCTTATCACCCTCCCCCCCCCACCACCATGTGACATTTAATGCCCTTTGAAACTGGGAGGCTCCGTGGCCATGCGTGCGGCGTTGCTGCCACCCTGTGGTGATGTTGAGAACAGCAGGCGGTGCAGTGCTGCAGAACTCAGCCAGGTAAACACAATTATTTAAGGTGCGTTTCATGATGATACCTATAGCTATAGGTTCCCAAAGTTACTTGAGGCGTAAGCTGCAGTGAAACAAATGCAAGCTACACAGTAAACCCTGTGCTGATGAAGCGTGGGGGTCTTTAGAGGACCGCAAGGCTATTTGCAACCTTTCGGGAACCAGTATGGCATCTGCAGTGCATCTCGTTCTGGTAGTGTGTTATATCGTTCCAGAGGAGGTAATCCAAGACCGTTGGGCTCTTGTGTACCTTCAAGGGTTACATATGACCGGTTATATCCGAATTTAATATGAAAATCACAAATCTTTAATAACATGGACACACTCTCTCTCTCTGTCATACTCTCTCACACTCTCTCTCTCTGTCATACTCTCTTCTCACACTCTCTCTCTCGCCATGTGCAGCCATCGCCACCATGCGTAACCTGGCCCAGCGAGCGGCCGCTGGAGACGGCAGCCGGCGACGCGCTCCACCGCACCCTGGAGATCATCGAGCTGGACGTGCGCAGCGACCGCTGCACCCGAGAGTGCGTTGACAGCCTTTCCTCCCGACCGGGCGCGTGGGCGTTCCCGGTGTGGGGCGGGTGTGCCGGGCAGCAGGTTGGCAATAGCCAAAACCAATATGGTAGCAATGGCGTAGGCGGCTGCTTTCAGGAACAAAGCTTTCACCGGAGCTCGGGGCAGCGGGAGATGCTCGCGGAGAACTCTACCGGCGACTCGTGCCTACTTGGGCGGATCAGTTATGAATCGCCTATGGTTTACCAGATTCTCGCACGCTTCGTAGTGCCGATAGAGTTAAAAGTGCTTAGGGTCGGCGGAAGGGAACTCAAGAAATAATGGCAGAGCGCAAATGAGGTCCAAGGCATTACACTGGGGGGGAGGGAGGGGGTCTCGCTGTCTTTAATCGGCCTTCAGCGTCTACCGATCGGCGTCTTGGTTGTGCCAATTTTGTCATTTCGCTGGTAGGGTTCGCAGCAGAAATTGGGTTACTATCGGGTAACATCGCCCCCTTAGGTCGTACACACGGCCAGCTATCTGATGGGCTCATTGCAACGACAAAAGGGGTGTGGAAAGAGGGTGAAGTGACCAAGGAAGGGTTGGAGGAACCCAACGGCTGGTGGGAAGGCCACACAGCCCGTTATCCGCGTTAAATCGAAACCTTCACCTCACCCCGAGCTCGTCTTTTCCTTGGCCGGTAATAATGCGGGCGTGGGGCTTATTGGGACCCCTAGAGGACATGCAAGGGGTCTTCGACGACAACTTCTTCGGGGGTGGTGAGGATGATCAAAGAGGTTCTCCCTGACATGGAGAAGAGTCGGAGCGGGCACATTGTGGCGAGGAGTAGCGTGATGGGGCTACAAGGTCTGAACACGCCGAATGCACAAAGTTCCCATCCCCCCCCCCCCCCATCATCTCCCGTCTTTTGCTACCCGAAGTGGAGTTAATTATGGAATATTTAGGTTTTAAATCTAATCTAACCCACTAAAACACCTATACTGGACCTGTTTAGGTTATACGGAGTACGGTGCTGATCCTGAGAGTATCGCCTCTTCCCTCTTTCCCCTCTCCCCCAGCATAACACATGTCTTTCTCTCGCCAAGGCATCGTGTTCAATGATATCTACGCGGCCTCCAATTTCGCCGTTGAAGGATTCTGCGCGAGTTTGGTGTTCCAGGCTGGACTGGAGTTGAGCCCCCCCCACCCCCCACCCTGTTCTAGATAGCCCAGACATGTCTGGCACCCCTATAACACAACAAGAAACGCTCTGAGCAGGAGAAACGTCACCCGGTGTAATTCTCAGCTTATCTAAACAATCGGTTGTTGATCAAGACCGATCCAGTAGGAGACACTCCCAAGGGAACCTCGTTATTTACCGGCTGATTCATCCGCCCCCAACAATAGACAAGCAATTACTTATAGAAGCTCAACCCACGAGACACATTCTTCATAAGTGAGATTTACCCAATGGGATAATAATAAATAATAATAAAAAAAAGAGATGATGATGTCATCAGGTGGACAAAATCCTTCAAAACCCAAGACATATTACATAGTTACATAGTTACATAGTTACATATAGTTACATAGTAGATGAGGTTGAAAAAAGACGTACGTCCATCAAGTTCAATCTATGCTAAATTTAGACAACAGATACTTTATCCTATATCTGTACTTACTTGTTGATCCAGAGGAAGGCAAACAAAAAACCCCATTAAGGGGAAAAATTAATTCCTTCCTGACTCCAAGAATTGGCAATCGGATTAATCCCTGGATCAACCTCCTTCCCATGTATACTTATTTGGTATATCCCTGTATACCTTTCCCATCTAAAAAGATGTCCAACCTTTTTTTGAACAAATCTCCTGTATCTGCCATCACAGTCTCCATGGTTAATGAATCCCACACTGTAACTGCCCTTACTGTAAAGAACCCTTTCCTTTGTTGCTGGTGAAATTTCCTTTAAATATTCTTTAGTAGCACCCGCTGGGTGTCATCACCACGGAGACGCCCCCCTCCCCCCCCCCATTCCGTCACCGGACGAACCAGGTCTACACGGGAAGGTGGTGATGGAACGTCTTCTAGAAGTTGGTCTTCCACCATGACGGCCTCATGCAGGCCAGCCTGTGTGGCCATCAAACTCCGGCGCTGCAAGGCGCGCCAGCTGCAGCAGAGAGCGCCAGAACGTCGGATTTTGTTTTCTTCTGTAGTCGACCTTGGTTTCCGACCCATCTTCTACGTGGGACCCGGTAAACTCCCATTAGTCGTGATGGTTAAAAAACAACAACAACAACAACAACCCCCGGTACCAATGAAAAGCTAAGAAAAGAGAAGTACACAAGCCTGGTCCAGGTCACGCCTCCACCCTTCCCCAGGCGCAAACCTCCTCTAGTCTTAAAGACGCTTGTTCGTCAAGTTTCAAAACCCCCCCGTGGCACGTAACCCTGGCAACCGTTTCACTCGGCTACAAAATGGGATTAATCAGGACTCACGAAACACCTCGTGAGGGCCTTATCGTAATAAACGCGCGGCCTTCGGGCAGTAACGGCGTCAGTCTTTGCGTGGTAGTCATTTTGGGAGGGGGGGGGGAAGGGGGGAGGGGGAGGGGGGGGTGGCATCTTCCCATGCAGCTTGTGTCAAGATGTCTGTCCCCAGGAGAAAGTCGCCGAGGCGCAGCCTGTGACGGGGTCACTCGGCCGTGAGTTTCACTTCCCCCTTCCAAGCCCCCGAAATATCTCTCCGCGGGACCCCGAGGGAGCGAGCCCTGTGATCTCGGTCACCCGGAGACCCCTCCAGCGACATTAACCTCTTCCCTGCCGGAGACTCCTCCAGCGACATTCTCCTGCCAAGTTAACCTCTTCACTGCCGGAGACTCCTCCAGCGACATTCTCCCGCCAAGTTAACCTCTTCACTGCCGGAGACCCCTCCAGCGACATTCTCCTGCCAAGTTAACCTCTTCGCTGCCGGAGACTCCTCCAGCGATATTCTTCTTCCCAAGTTAACCTCTTCACTGCCGGAGACCCCTCCAGAGACGCTACAGCGATATTCTCCTTCCCAAGTTAACCTCTTCACTGCCGGAGACTCCTACAGAGACGCTGCAGCGATATTCTCCTTCCAAGTTAAACTCTTCACTGCCGGAGACTCCTCCAGCGACGCTACAGCGATATTCTCCTTCCAAGTTAACCTCTTCACTGCCGGAGACTCCTCCAGAGACGCTACAGCAACATTCTCCTGCCAAGTTAACCTCTTCACTGCCGGAGACTCCTCCAGCGATATTCTCCTTCCAAGTTAACCTCTTCACTGCCGGAGACTCCTCCAGCGACGCTACAGCGATATTCTCCTTCCAAGTTAACCTCTTCACTGCCGGAGACTCCTCCAGAGACGCTACAGCAACATTCTCCTTCCCAAGTTAACCTCTTCACTGCCGGAGACTCCTCCAGCGATATTCTCCTTCCCAAGTTAACCTCTTCACTGCTGGAGACTCCTCCAGCGACATTCTCCTTCCAAGTTAACCTCTTCATTGCCGGAGACTCCTCCAGAGACGCTACAGCGATATTCTCCTTCCAAGTTAACCTCTTCACTGCCGGAGACTCCTCCAGAGATGCTACAGTGATATTCTCCTTCCAAGTTAACATCTTCACTGCCGGAGACTCCTCCAGAGACGCTACAGTGATATTCTCCTTCCAAGTTAACCTCTTCACTGCCGGAGACTCCTCCAGAGACGCTACAGTGATATTCTCCTTCCAAGTTAACATCTTCACTGCCGGAGACTCCTCCAGCGACGCTACAGCGATATTCTCCTTCCAAGTTAACCTCTTCACTGCCGGAGACTCCTCCAGCGATATTCTCCTGCCAAGTTAACCTCTTCACTGCCGGAGACTCCTCCAGAGACGCTACAGCGATATTCTCCTTCCCAAGTTAACCTCTTCACTGCCGGAGACTCCTCCAGCGATATTCTCCTGCCAAGTTAACCTCTTCACTGCCGGAGACTCCTCCAGCGACGCTACAGCGATATTCTCCTTCCCAAGTTAACCTCTTCACTGCCGGAGACTCCTCCAGCGACATTCTCCTTCCCAAGTTAACCTCTTCACTGCCGGAAAAAATGTAAAAAACACGTCAAAGTCGCAGTTTTTCAACCAATTTTACAGCAGCGGCTGCTAATCCGAGCGGTTGATTTCTCCGGCGTGTTGTGGGGAACGGGCAGAGACACCGGCAGAGAAGAGGGACAGTCGCTGCGTCTTAGTGCGCCCGAGAGCGTCAGGGACACGAGACACCGGCAGAGAAGAGGGACAGTCGCTGCGTCTTAGTGCGCCCGAGAGCGTCAGGGACGCGAGACACCGGCAGAGAAGAGGGACAGTCGCTGCGTCTTAGTGCGCCGAGAAGGGAATTCTTTGCCCGGTCGTCGCCTTTTCGGCCCCATAAATTTACAGCCGCTAGTACCGCGCCGCCTCACCGCGGGGGGGGGGGGGGGGACATGAACCGACAGCTGCGCTACTGGGAAATGGAGGAAGCGGCAGATCAGGGCGAATTTTTGTGTCATCACACTAACAGACCCCGCACCTGTGTGTCTCTCCCCCCCCATCACACTAACAGACCCGCACCTGTGTGTCTCTCCCCCCCATTACACTAACAGACCCCGCACCTGTGTCTCTCCCCCCCCATCACACTAACAGACCCCGCACCTGTGTGTCTCTCCCCCCATCACACTAACAGACCCCGCACCTGTGTGTCTCTCCCCCCCCATCACACTAACAGACCCCGCACCTGTGTGTCTCTCCCCCCCCCATCACACTAACAGACCCCGCACCTGTGTGTCTCTCCCCCCATCACACTAACAGACCCCGCACCTGTGTGTCTCTCCCCCCCCCATCACACTAACAGACCCCGCACCTGTGTGTCTCTCCCCCCCCATCACACTAACAGACCCCGCACCTGTGTGTCTCTCCCCCCCCATCACACTAACAGACCCCGCACCTGTGTGTCTCTCCCCCCCCATCACACTAACAGACCCCGCACCTGTGTGTCTCTCCCCCCCCCTCCCATCACACTAACAGACCCCGCACCTGTGTGTCTCCCCCCCCATCACACTAACAGACCCCGCACCTGTGTGTCTCTCCCCCCCCATCACACTAACAGACCCCGCACCTGTGTGTCTCTCCCCCCCCATCACACTAACAGACCCCGCACCTGTGTGTCTCTCCCCCCCATCACACTAACAGACCCCGCACCTGTGTGTCTCTCCCCCCCCATCACACTAACAGACCCCGCACCTGTGTGTCTCTCCCCCCCCATCACACTAACAGACCCCGCACCTGTGTGTCTCTCCCCCCATCACACTAACAGACCCCGCACCTGTGTATCTCTCCCCCCCCCATCACACTAACAGACCCCGCACCTGTGTGTCTCTCCCCCCCATCACACTAACAGACCCCGCACCTGTGTGTCTCTCCCCCCCCATCACACTAACAGACCCCGCACCTGTGTGTCTCTCCCCCCCCCCATCACACTAACAGACCCCGCACCTGTGTGTCTCTCCCCCCCATCACACTAACAGACCCCGCACCTGTGTGTCTCTCCCCCCCCCCATCACACTAACAGACCCCGCACCTGTGTGTCTCTCCCCCCCATCACACTAACAGACCCCGCACCTGTGTGTCTCCCCCCCCCCCCATCACACTAACAGACCCCGCACCTGTGTGTCTCTCCCCCCCATCACACTAACAGACCCCGCACCTGTGTGTCTCTCCCCCCCATCACACTAACAGACCCCGCACCTGTGTCTCTCCCCCCCCCCATCACACTAACAGACCCCGCACCTGTGTGTCTCTCCCCCCATCACACTAACAGACCCCGCACCTGTGTGTCTCTCCCCCCATCACACTAACAGACCCCGCACCTGTGTGTCTCTCCCCCCCATCACACTAACAGACCCCGCACCTGTGTGTCTCTCCCCCCCATCACACTAACAGACCCCGCACCTGTGTGTCTCTCCCCCCCCCCATCACACTAACAGACCCCGCACCTGTGTCTCCCCCCCCCATCACACTAACAGACCCCGCACCTGTGTGTCTCTCCCCCCCCCATCACACTAACAGACCCCGCACCTGTGTGTCTCTCCCCCCCCATCACACTAACAGACCCCGCACCTGTGTGTCTCTCCCCCCCCCCATCACACTAACAGACCCCGCACCTGTGTGTCTCTCCCCCCCATCACACTAACAGACCCCGCACCTGTGTGTCTCTCCCCCCCCCCATCACACTAACAGACCCCGCACCTGTGTGTCTCTCCCCCCCCCCATCACACTAACAGACCCCGCACCTGTGTCTCTCCCCCCCCCCATCACACTAACAGACCCCGCACCTGTGTGTCTCTCCCCCCCCCATCACACTAACAGACCCCGCACCTGTGTGTCTCTCCCCCCCCATCACACTAACAGACCCCGCACCTGTGTGTCTCTCCCCCCCCCATCACACTAACAGACCCCGCACCTGTGTGTCTCTCCCCCCCCATCACACTAACAGACCCCGCACCTGTGTGTCTCTCCCCCCATCACACTAACAGACCCCGCACCTGTGTCTCTCCCCCCCATCACACTAACAGACCCCGCACCTGTGTGTCTCTCCCCCCCCATCACACTAACAGACCCCGCACCTGTGTGTCTCTCCCCCCCCCATCACACTAACAGACCCCGCACCTGTGTCTCTCCCCCCCCCCATCACACTAACAGACCCCGCACCTGTGTGTCTCCCCCCCATCACACTAACAGACCCCGCACCTGTGTGTCTCTCCCCCCCATCACACTAACAGACCCCGCACCTGTGTGTCTCTCCCCCCCCCCATCACACTAACAGACCCCGCACCTGTGTGTCTCTCCCCCCATCACACTAACAGACCCCGCACCTGTGTGTCTCTCCCCCCCCATCACACTAACAGACCCCGCACCTGTGTGTCTCTCCCCCCCCCCATCACACTAACAAACCCCGCACCTGTGTGTCTCTCCCCCCCATCACACTAACAGACCCCGCACCTGTGTGTCTCTCCCCCCCCCCATCACACTAACAGACCCCGCACCTGTGTGTCTCTCCCCCCCCATCACACTAACAGACCCCGCACCTGTGTGTCTCTCCCCCCATCACACTAACAGACCCCGCACCTGTGTCTCTCCCCCCCCCCCATCACACTAACAGACCCCGCACCTGTGTGTCTCTCCCCCCATCACACTAACAGACCCCGCACCTGTGTGTCTCTCCCCCCCATCACACTAACAGACCCCGCACCTGTGTCTCTCCCCCCCCCCATCACACTAACAGACCCCGCACCTGTGTGTCTCTCCCCCCCATCACACTAACAGACCCCGCACCTGTGTGTCTCTCCCCCCCATCACACTAACAGACCCCGCACCTGTGTGTCTCTCCCCCCCATCACACTAACAGACCCCGCACCTGTGTGTCTCTCCCCCCCCCATCACACTAACAGACCCCGCACCTGTGTGTCTCTCCCCCCCCATCACACTAACAGACCCCGCACCTGTGTGTCTCTCCCCCCATCACACTAACAGACCCCGCACCTGTGTCTCTCCCCCCCCCCATCACACTAACAGACCCCGCACCTGTGTGTCTCTCCCCCCATCACACTAACAGACCCCGCACCTGTGTGTCTCTCCCCCCCATCACACTAACAGACCCCGCACCTGTGTCTCTCCCCCCCCCCATCACACTAACAGACCCCGCACCTGTGTGTCTCTCCCCCCCCCATCACACTAACAGACCCCGCACCTGTGTCTCTCCCCCCCCCCCATCACACTAACAGACCCCGCACCTGTGTGTCTCTCCCCCCCCATCACACTAACAGACCCCGCACCTGTGTGTCTCCCCCCCATCACACTAACAGACCCCGCACCTGTGTCTCTCCCCCCCCATCACACTAACAGACCCCGCACCTGTGTGTCTCTCCCCCCCCATCACACTAACAGACCCCGCACCTGTGTATCTCTCCCCCCCCCATCACACTAACAGACCCCGCACCTGTGTGTCTCTCCCCCCCATCACACTAACAGACCCCGCACCTGTGTGTCTCTCCCCCCCCCATCACACTAACAGACCCCGCACCTGTGTATCTCTCCCCCCCCCATCACACTAACAGACCCCGCACCTGTGTGTCTCCTCCCCCCCATCACACTAACAGACCCCGCACCTGTGTGTCTCTCCCCCCCCATCACACTAACAGACCCCGCACCTGTGTGTCTCTCCCCCCCCCATCACACTAACAGACCCCGCACCTGTGTGTCTCTCCCCCCCCATCACACTAACAGACCCCGCACCTGTGTGTCTCTCCCCCCCCCATCACACTAACAGACCCCGCACCTGTGTGTCTCTCCCCCCCCCATCACACTAACAGACCCCGCACCTGTGTCTCTCCCCCCCCCATCACACTAACAGACCCCGCACCTGTGTGTCTCTCCCCCCCCCCATCACACTAACAGACCCCACACCTGTCTGTCTCTCCCCCCCCCCATCACACTAACAGACCCCGCACCTGTGTGTCTCTCCCCCCCCCATCACACTAACAGACCCCGCACCTGTGTGTCTCTCCCCCCCCCATCACACTAACAGACCCCGCACCTGTGTGTCTCTCCCCCCCATCACACTAACAGATCCCGCACCTGTGTGTCTCTCCCCCCCCCATCACACTAACAGACCCCGCACCTGTGTGTCTCTCCCCCCCCATCACACTAACAGACCCCGCACCTGTGTGTCTCTCCCCCCCATCACACTAACAGACCCCGCACCTGTGTGTCTCTCCCCCCCCCCCATCACACTAACAGACCCCGCACCTGTGTGTCTCTCCCCCCCCCATCATACTAACAGACCCCGCACCTGTGTGTCTCTCCCCCCCCCATCACACTAACAGACCCCGCACCTGTGTGTCTCTCCCCCCCCATCACACTAACAGACCCCGCACCTGTGTCTCTCCCCCCCATCACACTAACAGACCCCGCACCTGTGTCTCTCCCCCCCCATCACACTAACAGACCCCGCACCTGTGTCTCTCCCCCCCATCACACTAACAGACCCCGCACCTGTGTGTCTCTCCCCCCCATCACACTAACAGACCCCGCACCTGTGTGTCTCTCCCCCCCATCACACTAACAGACCCCGCACCTGTGTGTCTCCCCCCCCCCATCACACTAACAGACCCCGCACCTGTGTGTCTCTCCCCCCCCATCACACTAACAGACCCCGCACCTGTGTGTCTCTCCCCCCCCCATCACACTAACAGACCCCGCACCTGTGTGTCTCTCCCCCCCCCCATCACACTAACAGACCCCGCACCTGTGTGTCTCCCTCCCCCATCACACTAACAGACCCCGCACCTGTGTCTCTCCCCCCCCCATCACACTAACAGACCCCGCACCTGTGTGTCTCTCCCCCCCCATCACACTAACAGACCCCGCACCTGTGTGTCTCTCCCCCCATCACACTAACAGACCCCGCACCTGTGTGTCTCTCCCCCCCATCACACTAACAGACCCCGCACCTGTGTGTCTCTCCCCCCCCCATCACACTAACAGACCCCGCACCTGTGTGTCTCTCCCCCCCATCACACTAACAGACCCCGCACCTGTGTGTCTCTCCCCCCCCATCACACTAACAGACCCCGCACCTGTGTGTCTCTCCCCCCCCATCACACTAACAGACCCCGCACCTGTGTGTCTCCTCCCCCCCCCATCACACTAACAGACCCCGCACCTGTGTGTCTCTCCCCCCCCCATCACACTAACAGACCCCGCACCTGTGTGTCTCCCCCCCATCACACTAACAGACCCCGCACCTGTGTGTCTCTCCCCCCCCATCACACTAACAGACCCCGCACCTGTGTGTCTCTCCCCCCCCATCACACTAACAGACCCCGCACCTGTGTGTCTCTCCCCCCCCATCACACTAACAGACCCCGCACCTGTGTGTCTCTCCCCCCCCCATCACACTAACAGACCCCGCACCTGTGTGTCTCTCCCCCCCCATCACACTAACAGACCCCGCACCTGTGTGTCTCTCCTCCCCCCCATCACACTAACAGACCCCGCACCTGTGTGTCTCCTCCCCCCATCACACTAACAGACCCCGCACCTGTGTGTCTCTCCCCCCCCCCCATCACACTAACAGACCCCGCACCTGTGTCTCTCCCCCCCATCACACTAACAGACCCCGCACCTGTGTGTCTCTCCCCCCCCCATCACACTAACAGACCCCGCACCTGTGTCTCTCCCCCCCCATCACACTAACAGACCCCGCACCTGTGTGTCTCTCCCCCCCCCCATCACACTAACAGACCCCGCACCTGTGTGTCTCCCCCCCCCCCATCACACTAACAGACCCCGCACCTGTGTGTCTCTCCCCCCCCCCATCACACTAACAGACCCCGCACCTGTGTCTCCCCCCTCCCCTTGCATGTCACACACACAGTGCTGGCGGTGGGGGGGGGGAGGGGGGGGTCAGCCTTCTGGGTTCATGAGGAGAGATAAAGGCTGGGGGAATATCTTCTACAACTGTCACAGACGCACATCAGCCATACATTTATCTGCACACACATCACACACACACACACTTCTGTATAGTATTTTACATACAGTACGCTGCTCTGCACACACATCACACACACACGCACTTCTGTATAGTATGTACATACGCTGCTCTGCACACACATCACACACACACTTCTGTATAGTATGTACATACGCTGCTCTGCACACACATCACACACACACACTTCTGTATAGTATGTACATATGCTGCTCTGCACACACATCACACACACACGCACTTCTGTATAGTATGTACATACGCTGCTCTGCACACACATCACACACGCACTTCTGTATAGTATGTACATACGCTGCTCTGCACACACATCACACACACACACTTCTATATAGTATGTACATACGCTGCTCTGCACACACATCACACACACACACTTCTGTATAGTATGTACATACGCTGCTCTGCACACGCATCACACACACACACTTCTTTATAGTATGTACATACGCTGCTCTGCACACACGCACACACTTCTGTATAGTATGTCCATACGCTGCTCTGCACACACACACACACACACACACACACTTCTGTATAGTATGTACATACGCTGCTCTGCACACACACACACACACACCTTTATAGTATGTACATACGCTGCTCTGCACACACGCACACACACACTTCTGTATAGTATGTACATACGCTGCTCTGCACACACATCACACACACACGCACTTCTGTATAGTATGTACATATGCTGCTCTGCACACACACACACCTTTATAGTATGTACATACGCTGCTCTGCACACACGCACACACACACACTTCTGTATAGTATGTACATACGCTGCTCTGCACACACACACTTCTTTATAGTATGTACATACGCTGCTCTGCACACACGCACACACACACTTCTGTATAGTATGTACATACGCTGCTCTGCACACACGCACACACACACTTCTTTATAGTATGTACATACGCTGCTCTGCACACACACACACACACACTTCTTTATAGTATGTACATACGCTGCTCTGCACACACACACACTTCTTTATAGTATGTACATACGTTGCTCTGCACACACATCACACACACTTCTTTATAGTATGTACATACGCTGCTCTGCACACGCACACACACACACTTCTGTATAGTATGTACATACGCTGCTCTGCACACACACACACACTTCTTTATAGTATGTACATACACTGCTCTGCACACACGCACACACACACACTTCTGTATAGTATGTACATACGCTGCTCTGCACACACACACACACTTCTTTATAGTATGTACATACGCTGCTCTGCACACACACACACACACTTCTGTATAGTATGTACATACGCTGCTCTGCACACACACACACACTTCTGTATAGTATGTACATACGCTGCTCTGCACACACACTTCTGTATAGTATGTACATACGCTGCTCTGCACACATACACTTCTTTATAGTATGTACATACGCTGCTCTGCACACACGCACACACACACTTCTGTATAGTATGTACATACGCTGCTCTGCACACACACACACTTCTGTATAGTATGTACATACGCTGCTCTGCACACACGCACACACACACACTTCTGTATAGTATGTACATACGCTGCTCTGCACACACGCACACACACACTTCTTTATAGTATGTACATACGCTGCTCTGCACACACACACACACACACTTCTTTATAGTATGTACATACGCTGCTCTGCACACACACACACTTCTTTATAGTATGTACATACGTTGCTCTGCACACACATCACACACACTTCTTTATAGTATGTACATACGCTGCTCTGCACACGCACACACACACACTTCTGTATAGTATGTACATACGCTGCTCTGCACACACACACACACTTCTTTATAGTATGTACATACACTGCTCTGCACACACGCACACACACACACTTCTGTATAGTATGTACATACGCTGCTCTGCACACACACACACACACTTCTGTATAGTATGTACATACGCTGCTCTGCACACACACTTCTGTATAGTATGTACATACGCTGCTCTGCACACATACACTTCTTTATAGTATGTACATACGCTGCTCTGCACACACGCACACACACACTTCTGTATAGTATGTACATACGCTGCTCTGCACACACACACACTTCTGTATAGTATGTACATACGCTGCTCTGCACACACGCACACACACACACTTCTGTATAGTATGTACTTACGCTGCTCTGCACACACTTCTGTATAGTATGTACATACGCTGCTCTGCACACACACTTCTTTATAGTATGTACATACGCTGCTCTGCACACACGCACACACACATTTCTTTATAGTATGTACATACGCTGCTCTGCACACACGCACACACACACTTCTGTATAGTATGTACATACGCTGCTCTGCACACACACTTCTGTATAGTATGTACATACGCTGCTCTGCACACACGCACACACTTCTGTATAGTATGTACATACGCTACTCTGCACACACGCACACACACTTCTGTATAGTATGTACATACGCTGCTCTGCACACACGCACACACACACTTTTGTATAGTATGTACATACGCTACTCTGCACACACGCACACACACTTCTGTATAGTATGTACATACGCTGCTCTGCACACACACACACACTTCTTTATATTATGTACATACACTGCTCTGCACACACGCACACACTTCTGTATTGTATGTACATACGCTGCTCTGCACACACACACACACTTCTGTATTGTATGTACATACGCTGCTCTGCACACGCACACACACACTTCTTCATAGTATGCACACACGCACACACACACTTCTTTATATTATGTACATACGCTGCTCTGCACACACACACACACACACTTCTTTATAGTATGTACATACACTGCTCTGCACACACGCACACACACACTTCTTTATAGTATGTACATACGCTGCTCTGCACACACGCACACGCACACACACACACTTCTTTATAGTATGTACATACGCTGCTCTGCACACACGCACACACACACTTCTTTATAGTATGTACATACGCTGCTCTGCACACACGCACACTTCTGTATAGTATGTACATACGCTGCTCTGCACACACGCACACTTCTGTATAGTATGTACATACGCTGCTCTGCACGCACACTTCTGTATAGTATGTACATACGCTGCTCTGCACGCACACACACACACAGTTCTGTATAGTATGTACATACGCTGCTCTGCACACACACACACTTCTGTATAGTATGTACATACGCTGCTCTGCACACACGCACACTTCTTTATAGTTTGTACATACGCTGCTCTGCACACACGCACACTTCTGTATAGTATGTACATACGCTGCTCTGCACACACGCACACTTCTGTATAGTATGTACATACGCTGCTCTGCACACACGCACACTTCTGTATAGTATGTACATACGCTGCTCTGCACACACGCACACTTCTGTATAGTATGTACATACGCTGCTCTGCACACACGCACACTTCTGTATAGTATGTACATACGCTGCTCTGCACGTTCGGCATTGACGCACTGAAACGCCTCGAACGCTTATTCGCCTTCGTGTTACCGACAGAAATATCGGTGTATTACCGAGGTGCACTGTGTGTTACAGTGTGCACGGGTCCGAGATTTCCAAATACACCTATACACTTTGCACGTTTCACATGCACTCCGCTCCGATTGTTGCTAGCACATGCTTCAAGCCACGTGGGGAAACTCACAACGTGTGCGTCAAGCTTGTGGGCCAGGGGACGACCATCAGCTTGCCCGGGTCCATTTGGTTCTGAACGTTTGGCCCGGGTAGTGGAGTAAGTTGAGCGTGAAAGAGGTTCGGCCTTTAAACCAACTCGAAGGAATGGTCGAAGGGGGGAGGTTTACGAAACAGCCACAAAACGCATTGATCGCGCCCGGGAGGTGCGCTTATGTAGCCTAGCGGACATTCTCCACCAACCCCCTGGCCCCAAATCACCGCAAAAAAAAAAAACGTGCGTGAGGAACCGGAACACAAAAAAATATGTTTATTGTTCTTATTAAAAAAAAAAAACAAGAAAAACAACAAAACAAAATGACGAGGAGTATTACAAAATAAAGATTTTATCAGTTTTTTTCCCCTCCCCTCTCTTTTATAGGTGGGTTATTGTAACAAGGAAAGGCCTTTTCCTAGTCCCCCAACAAAGTCTGTGCGTTGCGATGAGGAGTTCTGCACAGGTGCTGACCAAAAAAGTCCGAACTTCCATGGGGGGTGGCACGAGAGGTCAGAACAAACGCAGTATATGGCTGCTAAGCTGGTTAAATCCAACCCTTAAATGGCGAAGAACTCCTCTCCCACGTGGCACATTTGGCAACACGTTCATAGAGCTGGTTTGAAAGGGCGGCGTAGACGCGGTTAATTAATCTGAATATTTACATCCCCGTCCAGCAGCGCAGGGGTTTAAATAAGTGGGGCCCTTGATATCACACCGTTGTAGGCTCCACGGGCAAAAAATATTAACAGCCATTCACGTTAAAGCCATTCACGTTAAACTCATTCATGCGAGTTCGGACTTCGCCGACAGGATTGGAAGAATAATGATTCTAGGGCAGTGGTTTCCAACCTTTTTTTGGGGTGAAGGAACCCTATGTGAAATTGTGAGGAACCCCGACCCTCTCTAATCGCGCGTCTGAGATCAGATGCATTGTAAGGAACCCCAACCCTCTCTAATAGCGCGTCTGAGATCAGATGCATTGTAAGGAACCCCAACCCTCTCTAATAGCGCGCCTGAGATCAGATACATTGTAAGGAACCCCGACCCTCTCTAATAGCGCGTCTTAGATCAGATGCATTGTAAGGAACCCCGACCCTCTCTAATAGCGTGTCTGAGATCAGATGCATTGTAAGGAACCCCGACCCTCTCTAATAGCGCGTCTGAGATCAGATGCATTGTAAGGAACCCCGACCCTCTCTAATAGCGCGTCTGAGATCAGATGCATTGTAAGGAACCCCGACCCTCTCTAATAGCGTGTCTGAGATCAGACGCATTGTAAGGAACCCCGACCCTCTCTAATAGCGCGTCTGAGATCAGACGCATTGTAAGGAACCCCGACCCTCTATAATAGCGCGTCTGAGATCAGACGCATTGTAAGGAACCCCAACCCTCTCTAATAGCGCGTCTGTGATCAGATGCATTGTAAGGAACCCCAACCCTCTCTAATAGCGCGTCTGAGATCAGATGCATTGTAAGGAACCCCGACCCTCTCTAATAGCGCGTCTGAGATCAGATGCATTGTAAGGAACCCCGACCCTCTCTAATAGCGCGTCTGAGATCAGATGCATTGTAAGGAACCCCAACCCTCTCTAATAGCGCGTCTGAGATCAGATGCATTGTAAGGAACCCCAACCCTCTCTAATAGCGCGTCTGAGATCAGACGCATTGTAAGGAACCCCGACCCTCTCTAATAGCGCGTCTGAGATCAGATGCATTGTAAGGAACCCCAAACCTCTCTAATAGCGCGTCTGAGATCAGATGCATTGTAAGGAACCCCAACCCTCTCTAATAGCGCGCCTGAGATCAGATGCAGTGTAAGGAACCCCAACCCTCTCTAATAGCGCACCTGAGATCAGATGCATTGTAAGGAACCCCAACCCTCTCTAATAGCGCGTCTGAGATCAGACGCATTCTAAGGAACCCCGACCCTCTCTAATAGCGCGTCTGAGATCAGACGCATTGTAATGAACCCCGACCCTCTCTAATAGCACGTCTGAGATCAGACGCATTGTAAGGATCCCCAACCCTCTCTAATAGCGCGTCTGAGATCAGATGCATTGTAAGGAACCCCAACCCTCTCTAATAGCGCGTCTGAGATCAGATGCATTGTAAGGAACCCCAACCCTCTCTAATAGCGCGTCTGAGATCAGATGCATTGTGAGGAACCCCGACCCTCTCTAATAGCGCGTCTGAGATCAGATACATTGTAAGGAACCCCAACCCTCTCTAATAGCGTGTCTGAGATCAGATACATTGTAAGGAACCCCAACCCTCTCTAATAGCGTGTCTGAGATCAGATGCATTGTAAGGAACCCCAACCCTCTCTAATAGCACGTCTGAGATCAGATGCATTGTAAATTCTTCTGTATTTGGTACAATTTTAAAATGACCTGAAAATTACAGGGAACCTTTTAGGGGCGCCCGGGGGAACCCTGGTTGAAAAACACTGTTCTAGATTCACTACTGGTGGAGAGGTGGACATTCATGTCCAGCAATATCCCCCTGTTTCTGCGCAAAGAACTGCCGAGGGAGGGGTTCCTTATGTTCTGGATGAATCTTTTGAGGAGGGGGCTCTTGCTTCACAAGCCTACACGTTTGAGGTCCTTTTGGAGAAAAATAAAATATCCCTATTTCTGGAAGGGTCCCTTCCCTTTGGCTTTGGTTGGGTTCTTATTAAAGAATAATCGTTAGGTTACCCCCTCCCTCCCCCCCCGCCCCCCAATCCCTTTGGTCACAGGGGTCGGAGACACCAGCCCCGGCGGGTTTTATTTCATTCCGAGCCGGTGCTCGCCGCGGGCGATGTGGGAGGAGAACTCGTAGCGGTCCTGGCTGCGGTGGCCGCACATGTTGCACTCGAAGGGGTCCCGAAACCCGTGGCACCCCATGTGGATGGTGAACATGACGTAGTCCAGGAAGAGGACGCAGCAGTGGTCGCAGCGGTACACCCCCAGCGGGCACCCTTCCTTGCTCAGCACCCGCAGAGGGTCCCGCTGGGGGGCTCCGTGAGGCTTCAGGCCGTCACAGATCCGAGGGAGCTCCTTGGGGGGCTGCAGCACGCTGCTGGTGCGCACCGGGGCGGCAATGAGGTTGGGCGGGTATGTGGGCCTCTCCTCGTGGCTGCTGTCTGTGTCGGTGGAGTCTTGGGCGCAGGGGTTTGGGGAAAGGTCCCTCTCGGGGAGTGGCCTCTTCTCTTTGGCGGGCTGGGAATGCAGGTGGCCGTTGGGCATCCCCACGCGGGTAAGGGGCATCGGGTACAGGCTGCTGATGACGGACACCATCTCGGCAGTCGGAGCCGGCGCGGTTGGCACCAAGGGGCGCAATGCCTCGGGATGCAGGTAGGCCATGGCGCCGTTCATACTCGGTTCCATCATCCGCGGGGGCATCAAATGGTGGTCCTTATCATACAGGAAGCTGTTGTAGGCCATCTCGAAGCACTGACGCTTCTCTTCTGGGAAAGGGAGCACACAAGAGCCAGGCAAAGGGTTAACGTTCGCTACCCAGAAATACGGAGGGCGCTACCGCACAAAAGGAACATTTGCCTACCTGGTCGGCCAATATTCCCCCTGATTACTTTGAAGACGTAAGCTCTCTCCAGCCTCCTTTCCTCGTGAGGGGGTCTTTCTACACACCTTCACCGTACCCATCACCCGAGGGGGCCTTTCTACACACCTTCACCGTACCCACCACCCGAGGGGGCCGTTCTACACACCTTCACCGTACCCACCACCCGAGGGGGCCTTTCTACACACCATCACTGTACCCACCACCCGAGGGGACCTTTCTACACACCATCACCGTACCCACCACCCGAGGGGGCCTTTCTACACACCTTCACCGTACCCACCACCCGAGGGGGCCTTTCTACACACCATCACCGTACCCACCACCCGAGGGGGCCTTTCTACACACCATCACCGTATCCACCACCCGAGGGGGCCGTTCTACACACCTTCACCGTACCCATCACCCGAGGGGGCCGTTCTACACACCTTCACCGTACCCACCTCCCGAGGGGGCCTTTCTACACACCTTCACCGTACCCACCACCCGAGGGGGCCTTTCTACACACCTTCACCGTACCCACCACCCGAGGGGGCCTTTCTACACACCATCACCGTACCCACCACCCGAGGGGGCCTTTCTACACACCATCACCGTACCCACCACCCGAGGGGGCCTTTCTACACACCATCACCGTACCCACCACCCGAGGGGGCCTTTCTACACACCATCACCGTACCCACCACCCGAGGGGGCCGTTCTACACACCATCACTGTACCCACCACCCGAGGGGGCCTTTCTACACACCATCACCGTACCCACCACCCGAGGGGGCCGTTCTACACACCTTCACCGTACCCACCACCCGAGGGGGCCTTTCTACACACCATCACCGTACCCACCACCCGAGGGGGCCTTTCTACACACCATCACCGTACCCACCACCCGAGGGGGCCTTTCTACACACCATCACCGTACCCACCACCCGAGGGGGCCGTTCTACACACCATCACCGTACCCACCACCCGAGGGGGCCTTTCTACACACCATCACCATACCCACCACCCGAGGGGGCCTTTCTACACACCATCACCGTACCCACCACCTGAGGGGGCCGTTCTACACACCATCACCGTACCCACCACCCGAGGGGACCTTTCTACACACCATCACCGTACCCACCACCCGAGGGGACCTTTCTACACACCATCACCGTACCCACCACCCGAGGGGGCCGTTCTACACACCATCACCATACCCACCACCCGAGGGGACCTTTCTACACACCATCACCGTACCCACCACCCGAGGGGACCTTTCTACACACCATCACCGTATCCACCACCCGAGGGGGCCGTTCCTACACACCTTCACTGTATCCACCACCCGAGGGGGCCTTTCTACACACCTTCACCGTACCCACCACCCGAGGGGGCCTTTCTACACACCTTCACTGTATCCACCACCCGAGGGGGCCTTTCTACACACCTTCACCGTACCCACCACCCGAGGGGGCCTTTCTACACACCATCACCGTACCCACCACCCGAGGGGGCCGTTCTACACACCTTCACTCTATCCACCACCCGAGGGGGCCTTTCTACACACCATCACCATACCCACCACCCGAGGGGACCTTTCTACACACCATCACCGTATCCACCACCCGAGGGGGCCGTTCTACACATCATCACCGTACCCACCACCCGAGGGGGCCGTTCTACACACCATCACCGTACCCACCACCCGAGGGGGCCTTTCTACACACTTTCACCGTACCCACCACCCGAGGGGACCTTTCTACACACCTTCACCGTATCCACCACCCGAGGGGGCCGTTCCTACACACCTTCACCGTACCCACCACCCGAGGGGGCCTTTCTACACACCTTCACCGTACCCCCCCACCCGAGGGGGCCGTTCTACACACCTTCACCGTACCCACCACCCGAGGGGGCCTTTCTACACACCATCACCATACCCACCACCCGAGGGGGCCTTTCTACACACCTTCACCGTACCCACCACCCGAGGGGGCCGTTCTACACACCATCACCGTACCCACCACCCGAGGGGACCTTTCTACACACCATCACCGTACCCACCACCCGAGGGGACCTTTCTACACACCATCACCGTACCCACCACCCGAGGGGACCTTTCTACACACCATCACCGTACCCACCACCCGAGGGGGCCTTTCTACACACCTTCACTGTATCCACCACCCGAGGGGGCCTTTCTACACACCATCACCGTACCCCCCCACCCGAGGGGGCCGTTCTACACACCATCACCGTACCCACCACCCGAGGGGGCCGTTCTACACACCATCACCGTACCCACCACCCGAGGGGGCCGTTCTACACACCACCACTCTATCCACCACCCGAGGGGGCCTTTCTACACACCATCACCGTACCCACCACCCGAGGGGGCCGTTCTACACACCATCACCGTACCCACCACCCGAGGGGGCCGTTCTACACACCATCACCGTACCCACCACCCGAGGGGGCCGTTCTACACACCATCACCGTACCCACCACCCGAGGGGGCCTTTCTACACACCACCACTCTATCCACCACCCGAGGGGGCCTTTCTACACACCTTCACCGTACCCACCACCCGAGGGGGCCGTTCTACACACCATCACCGTACCCACCACCCGAGGGGGCCTTTCTACACACCATCACCGTACCCACCACCCGAGGGGGCCGTTCTACACACCATCACCGTATCCACCACCCGAGGGGGCCTTTCTACACACCATCACCGTACCCACCACCCGAGGGGACCTTTCTACACACCATCACCGTACCCACCACCCGAGGGGGCCTTTCTACACACCATCACCGTACCCACCACCCGAGGGGACCTTTCTACACACCATCACCATACCCACCACCCGAGGGGGCCTTTCTACACACTTTCACCGTACCCATCACCCGAGGGGGCCTTTCTACACACCATCACCGTACCCACCACCCGAGGGGGCCGTTCTACACACCATCACCGTACCCACCACCCGAGGGGACCTTTCTACACACCTTCACCGTACCCACCACCCGAGGGGGCCGTTCTACACACCTTCACCGTACCCACCACCCGAGGGGGCCGTTCTACACACCTTCACCGTACCCACCACCCGAGGGGGCCTTTCTACACACCTTCACCGTACCCCCCCCACCCGAGGGGGCCGTTCTACACACCTTCACCGTACCCACCACCCGAGGGGGTCTTTCTACACACCATCACTGTACCCACCACCCGAGGGGACCTTTCTACACACCTTCACCGTACCCACCACCCGAGGGGGCCTTTCTACACACCATCACTGTACCCACCACCCGAGGGGGCCTTTCTACACATCATCACCGTACCCACCACCCGAGGGGGCCTTTCTACACACCATCACCGTACCCACCACCCGAGGGGACCTTTCTACACACCTTCACCGTACCCACCACCCGAGGGGGCCGTTCTACACACCATCACCGTACCCACCACCCGAGGGGGCCGTTCTACACACCATCACCGTACCCACCACCCGAGGGGGCCTTTCTACACACCACCACTCTATCCACCACCCGAGGGGGCCTTTCTACACACCTTCACCGTACCCACCACCCGAGGGGGCCGTTCTACACACCATCACCGTACCCACCACCCGAGGGGGCCTTTCTACACACCATCACCGTACCCACCACCCGAGGGGGCCGTTCTACACACCATCACCGTATCCACCACCCGAGGGGGCCTTTCTACACACCATCACCGTACCCACCACCCGAGGGGACCTTTCTACACACCATCACCGTACCCACCACCCGAGGGGGGCTTTCTACACACCATCACCGTACCCACCACCCGAGGGGGCCGTTCTACACACCTTCACCGTACCCACCACCCGAGGGGGCCGTTCTACACACCATCACCGTACCCACCACCCGAGGGGACCTTTCTACACACCATCACCATACCCACCACCCGAGGGGGCCTTTCTACACACCTTCACCGTACCCACCACCCGAGGGGGCCTTTCTACACACCATCACCGTACCCACCACCCGAGGGGGCCGTTCTACACACCATCACCGTACCCACCACCCGAGGGGACCTTTCTACACACCTTCACCGTACCCACCACCCGAGGGGGCCGTTCTACACACCTTCACCGTATCCACCACCCGAGGGGGCCGTTCTACACACCTTCACCGTACCCACCACCCGAGGGGGCCTTTCTACACACCTTCACCGTACCCCCCCACCCGAGGGGGCCGTTCTACACACCTTCACCGTACCCACCACCCGAGGGGGTCTTTCTACACACCATCACTGTACCCACCACCCGAGGGGACCTTTCTACACACCTTCACCGTACCCACCACCCGAGGGGGCCTTTCTACACACCATCACTGTACCCACCACCCGAGGGGGCCTTTCTACACATCATCACCGTACCCACCACCCGAGGGGGCCTTTCTACACACCATCACCGTACCCACCACCCGAGGGGACCTTTCTACACACCTTCACCGTACCCACCACCCGAGGGGGCCTTTCTACACACCATCACCGTACCCACCACCCGAGGGGACCTTTCTACACACCTTCACCGTACCCACCACCCGAGGGGGCCTTTCTACACACCATCACCGTACCCACCACCCGAGGGGGCCTTTCTACACACCATCACCGTACCCACCACCCGAGGGGGCCGTTCTACACACCATCACCGTACCCACCACCCGAGGGGACCTTTCTACACACCTTCACCGTATCCAACACCCGAGGGGGCCTTTCTACACACCATCACCATACCCACCACCCGAGGGGACCTTTCTACACACCTTCACTGTAACCACCACCCAAGAAGGCTGTTCCATTTGCCCGCCCATAACCCCCTTCGCCCCGTTTACTACTTGAATAGGATTTGAAGGTCTTTTTAGAAGCTAGCCATTGTGTCAGTAGATTATTTATGAGAAGCAGCCTTCTTCACAAACAACCTTCGGGTGTCCATAAAGAGACACTGTAATGTATGTATGTATGTATGTCTTTATTTGTATAGCGCCATAAAATGTACATAGCGCTTCACAGTAGTAATACATGTCATATAAATAACAAATATAAATAACAGATCATGGGAATAAGTGCTTCAGACATACTGTAAAAGTAACATTAAGGAAGAGGAGTCCCTGCTCCGAGGAGCTTACAATCTAATTGGTAGGTAGGGAGAACGTACAGAGACAGTAGGAGGGAATACTAGTAAGTGCGTCTGCAGGGGGCCAAGCTTTGTGTCATGTGTCCATGATTATCCAGTGCTACTCATATGCTTCTTAATGGGCACTCAAGGGGTGAACGGGGACCCCTAGGGGCGCGGGGACCAAGCAGCCACCTGGGGGATGGAGAGATGGGGAGGCGTAACTCGTAGCACGTGGCGTAGAAGGCGTACGTGGGAGAGAGTGCGCACACCGAGACGGGAAAGGGTCATCTCTCGGTGGAGAGGTTCCTGACTCCTCGGGGACCAGCAGCGGTGCCGGGTGTATAGCACGCCCTGGCTGGCGCGCAGGTGGTTCAGGCAAAATGGTGGGGCAGCCTGTGCCAAAGACAGGATAGCCATAAGCCCGGCACGGTTAGTGGTCCTTGAGCCGGGAACCTCTGATCTATGGCCGGGGGGGGGGGGGGGAAGGGGGGGCTCAACTCCAGTCCTCAACCCCCCCCCCCCAACAGGTCGCGAGGATATCCCCGCCTCAGCACAATCAGTGGCTCAGTCGAAGACTTGAACCACCCGTGCTGAAGCAGGGACTGACTGAGCCACCTGTGCTGAAGCAGGGACTGACTGAGCCACCTGTGCTGAAGCAGGGACTGACTGAGCCACCTGTGCTGAAGCAGGGATGATATCCTTAAAACCCAACCTGTTGGAGGGAGGTCTTGAGGGCTGGTGTTAGAAACCACTGATCTAGGGACCGAGCAGTCACAACAGGTCGGGTCTTAAAACATATCCCAGCTTCAGCACAGGTGGCTCAACCTGTGCTGAAGCTGGGACTGACCGAGCCACCTGTGCTGAAGCAGAGATATCCTTAAAACCTGACCTGCTGGAAACCTCTGATCTAGGGCATAAGGGGTACATGGAGAATAAGTGCAGGGGTTACACAGGCCCAAACAGAGGGGTCATGAGTGGGTCCCAAGAGGGGACTTGTCTTGGTCAATCGATAGGAACTGCTCAGACTCCCCTGTTCTTCTCCTTGGGGACTTCAACTGCCACATTGATGACCCCTCTCTCTCTTGGGCTTCCCACTTTCTCTCTCTAACCTCTTCTTTTGGCCTTCAACAGTGGACTGCAGCCAGCACCCACAAAGATGGCCACTACTTAGACCTGGTTTTCACTAAAAACTTCTCTCCGATTTCTCCATTTCCCCTTTTCCTCTCTCTGACCATCACCTCATCTCATTCTCTCTATCTCGCTTCTCCCCTTCTCCATCTCGCCCTCGTTTTTGCAGAAACCTGCGCTCTATTAACCTCCCAGCTTTTGATTCCACTTTACGCTCCTCCCTCTCCTCTCTCAGCTCTGCCTCAGACCCTGACAACCTGGTCAGGAACTACAACTCTGCCTTGTCCTCCTCTCTTGATCTTCATGCCCCGCTTTCTCTCTGCCGTCCTCGCCCTTCTAACCCTAGACCCTGGTTAAATTCCCACAGCATACTAACCCCAGACCCTGGCTAAATTCCCACACGCATGCTGCGTTCCTCCACTCGTTCCTCTGAACGCCTCTAGAGGAAATCTCACACTCTCGCAGACTTCCTTCGCTACAAATTCATGATGTCCTGTTTCATCTCTGCCCTCTCTCAGGCTAAACAAACCTACTTTTCGTCACTAAACACCAAGCACAAGTCTAACCCATGCCGACTCTTCTCTGACTCCCTACTCAGACCACCCTCAGCTGCCTCCTCTTCTTCCTCCATCTCACCTCAGGACTTTGCTGCCTATTTTAAGGAAAAGGTGGAATCCATTTGTCAGAACAGCCCCTCTGTATCCCCCTCCCATCCTTCACCTCTTCCTAACTCTCCTCCTGTCTTCCGTGACTCTTTTTCTGCTGTCTCAGAGGAGGATGTGTAAGTGCTGATCTCCTCTTCTCCCTCTACGACCTGCCATTTTGACCCCATTCCCTCCCATCTCTTAAAACCTCTTGGTCCTACTATAACCTGTCTCTCTCCTGCCTTTTACCTCTAAACTCCATGAACGTCTTGTATTCTCTCGTCTGCTCCATTTTCTCAACACCTATTCTCTCCTAGACCCTCTACAATCTGGCTTCCGCACTGCTCACTCCACCGAAACAGCCCTCACTAAAATAACTAACTATGCTGCCAAAGATAGAGGTCATTACACTCTGCTCATACTACTCGACCTCTCTGCAGCATTTGACACCGTGGACCACCCTCTTCTCCTTCACATTCTCCATACTCTTAGTATTCAGAACAAAGCTCTCTCCTGGATCTCCTCTTACCTCTCCCATCGTACTTTCAATGTCTCTTCTGCTAACACCTCCTCCTCTATTGATCTCTCTGTGGGGGTACCCCAGGGCTCTGTCCTGGGACCTCTTCTCTTTTCTCTGTACACACTTTCTCTAGGTGACCTGATCACAACTCTTGGGTTTAATTATCACCTCTATGCTGACGACACACAAATTTACTTTTCGACCCCTGACCTTTCACCTTCTGTACAGACCAAAGTTTCTGAATGTCTTACTGCTATATCATCCTGGATGGTCGTCCGACGCCTTAAACTCAACATGGCTAAAACAGAGCTCCTCATACTTCCTCCCAAACCTGGCCCGACTACCTCCTTCCACATTACTGTTGGAACTACGATCATTCACCCAGTAGCCCAATCACGCTGCTTAGGGGTCACGCTCGACTCCTCTCTCACATTCGCCCCTCACATTCAAAACATTTCTAAAACCTGTCGCTTTTTCCTCCGCAATATAACAAAGATACGCCCTTTCCTCTGTTGTTCGACTGCTAAAACTCTGACTCAGGCCCTCATTCTCTCCCGTCTGGATTACTGTAACCTCCTGCTGTCCGGCCTTCCTGCCTCTTACCTGTCTCCCCTACAATCTATCCTAAACGCTGCTGCCAGAATCACTCTACTCTTTCCTAAATCTGTCCCCGAGTCTCCCCTGCTGAAATCCCTCTCCTGGCTTCCGATCAAATCCCGCATCTCACACTCAAATCTCCTCCTCACTTTTAAAGCTTTACACTCTTCTGCCCCTCCTTACATCTCATCCTAATATCTCACTATACACCCCTCTGCCCCTCCTTACATCTCACCCTAATATCTCACTATACCCTCCTCTGCCCCTCCTTACATCTCACCCTAATTTCTCGCTATGCACCATCCCGACTCTTGCGTTCTTCTCAAGAATGTCTTCTCTCTACACCCTTTGTATTATATGTCTTTATTTATATAGCGCCATTAATGTCCACAGCGCGTCACAGCAATAATACACGGGACAATCAAATAAATAACCAATAATACAAATAACAGGTCAATAAGTGAATCAGACTTAAAAGTAACATTTAGGAAGAGGAGTCTTTGTATCTAAAGCCCTCTCCCGCCTTAACCCTTTTTCACTGACTGCCCCACACCTCTGGAATGCCCTTCCCCTCAGTACCCGACTAGCACCCTCTCTATCCACCTTTAAGACCCACCTTAAGACACACTTGCTTAAAGAAGCATATGAATAGGACTGTGGCTATTCTGAACACATGATACATAAAGCTTGGCCCCCTGCAGACACACTTACCAGAACTCCCTCCTACTGTCTCTGTACGTTCTCCCTACCTACCAATTAGACTGTAAGCTCCTCGGGGCAGGGACTCCTCTTCCTTAATGTTACTTTTATGTCTGAAGCACTTACCCCCATGAGCTGTTATTTGTATTACTTGTTAATTACATGATTGTCCCGTGTATTACTGCGGTGACGCGCTGTGTACATTAATGGCGCTATATAAATACAGACACATACATACATACATACAGTATAAAGGAGGAGTTTATAGATGCCAACTTGCAGTTATCTGCCTCCTTCGGCTTGGTGGACCAGCCTGTTACCAGCTCCCCACGCGTGCTAAAGAAACTGAAATGCAAATTGTGTCAAACATGCACTGGGCCTGACGTGGGCACCGCCGGAGAAGGCTGAAAGGTGAAAGGATTGCTGGGCTGTGTGATGTACAAACCCCAGCGCACTCGCTCTGCTGCCTGCAGCTGGGCTGTGGCACCTCTTCACGTGGTCCCCATTCCGTGGGACTCTTCCCCTTTCAGAACTTCATGCTCCACTGACCCAGTGCATAATCCCCCCCCCCCCACACACATGTACATACACCCCACAGGAGTCGCGGTGTGGTTCCAGGCTGCCTGGCCGGTTGCGCTTCTTCTCACAAGCTGGAAACAGGTTCTGAAACCTCACAAGTCGTCCATGTTGGGGATGGGTGGGGAGGAGGGGGGGGGGGGGTAAGCCGAGGGAGAAGCTTAACCATCCGGCAAAACAGGTGAACATGCGGTGGGTAGGGAGGAGAGAAGGTGAGAGGGGCATGGCAGAGGACGTTTTCAATTCCTCTTCCAAAACCGCGGTGTGGGGGTCAACATCTCGGGGGGGGGGGGGGGGAATGAAGTAGCGCTTCTCCGTAACTTACGCGGAGAGGGCGGCTGGCCCCCCCCTGTTTGTATTCACAGTACCCCCCCCCCTCATCTAGCAGTCTGACTCTCTCACTTATTACAAAGAGGCACACCAGGAGTTGGGTTACCAGAAAGGTAATAAGCATTGGCCCGAAAGATTAGCAAAATTACTTTGATTAATAATAATAATAATAATAATTAAAATAAAAAGGTAGGTTCACTGGACAGAGAGCATTCTCTAAGGTTGAAATCAAGTTCCCCCCCCTCCCCCCCCCGACTGCGTCGAATAACAAAGCGCTTTGTCCTCTTACCGATGAACTTTTGGGGCATGGAGCTCTTCCTCTTCGCCACGTTGCTAGCCAGCCTGTCCAAAACCAGAGCCCTCTCACTCCCCATCTCGGGCTTGGGCCGCCTGCCCTCTCCGCTTGCTGCTCGAGTGGTGGTGGGGGAGTGGAGGGGGCGGGTGAGGGGGGGGAGAGAGAGAGAAGAGGAGAGGGAAGAAGACGAGAGGTCACACTCAGAAGGGTCTTGGTGTGTGTCGAATGTGAGACAGACCTCACAGTAAAAATGTCAAGCGGTTGAATAGGGGGGGGGGGGTTCTTTTTCTTGTTGCCGGTGATGTCTAGGTTAAACTTTGTGGTCAGCACAGTGCGGCATACAGACAGACGCACATCTTATATTTCTGCAGTCAGAAGCAGAGAGCGTGACCCGTACCGAGAAGAAAACACACACACACACGCAGTGTTATCTTTATACAAAAAGCCAGAGGAAGTGCCACACACAAGAAGGGCAGGGAGGAGATGTAGCAATAAGGACAGGCCGAGAGTGGGAGCAATGTTCTGTGAGCGGCAGCAACGTTCTGTGAGCGGGAGGAACGTTCCGAGAGCGGGAGCAACGTTCCGAGAGCAGGAGCAACGTTCTGTGAGCGGGAGCAACGTTCCGAGAGCGGGAGCAACGTTCCGTGAGCGGGAGCAACGTTCTGTGAGCGGCAGCAACGTTCTGTGAGCGGGAGGAACGTTCCAAGAGTGGGAGCAACGTTCCGTGAGCGGGAGCAACGTTCCGAGAGCGGGAGCAACGTTCCGAGAGCGGGAGCAACGTTCCGAGAGCGGCAGCAACGTTCCGAGAGCGGGAGGAACGTTCCGAGAGCGGGAGCAACGTTCTGTGAGCGGCAGCAACGTTCCGAGAGCGGGAGCAACGTTCCGAGAGCAGGAGCAACGTTCTGTGAGTGGCAGCAACGTTCCGAGAGCGGGAGCAACGTTCCGAGAGCGGCAGCAACGTTCCGAGAGCGGAAGCAACGTTCCGAGAGCGGCAGCAACGTTCCGAGAGCGGGAGCAACGTTCCGAGAGCGGGAGCAACGTTCCGAGAGCGGGAGCAACGTGCGGTGAGCGGGACAACGTTCCGAGAGCGGGAGCAACGTGCTGTGAGCGGCAGCAACGTTCCGAGAGCGGGAGCAACGTTCCGAGAGCGGGAGCAACGTTCCGAGAGCGGGAGCAATGTTTCGAGAGCAACGTTCCGTGAGCGGGAGCAACGTTCCGAGAGCGGGAGCAACGTTCCGAGAGCGGGAGCAACGTTCCGAGAGCGGGAACAACGTTCCGTGAGCGGGAGCAACGTTCCGAGAGCGGGAGCAACGTTCTGAGATAGGGAGCAACGTTCTGTGAGCGGCAGCAGAGCCCAGACCTGAAAGCACTCATCTATCAACACAGGAAATTACACCTGAACCCCCCTCCCCACCCCCCACCCCCCGCATCAAACGATGACGAGTATCTCCACATCAGTGTTTCTCAACCCTTCCTTTTTCTACAGGGTACCCCTAACTGAGATGATCCCACTTTGTAGCCAGTTGGGCACAAACCCAGGTAGCCAGTTGTTGGGTAGCAAACCCAGGTAGCCAGTTGTTGGGCAGCAAACCCAGGTAGCCAGTTGTTGGGCCGCAAACCCAGGTAGCCAGTTGGGCAACAAACCCAGGTAGCCAGTTGGGTAGCAAACCCAGGTAGCCAGTTGGGCAGCAAACCCAGGTAGCCAGTTGGGCAACAAACCCAGGTAGCCAGTTCTTGGGTAGCAAACCCAGGTATCCAGTGTTGGGTAGCAAACCCAGGTAGCCAGTTGTTGGGTAGCAAACCCAGGTAGCCAATTGTTGGGTAGCAAACCCAGGTAGCCAGTTGTTGGGTAGCAAACCCAGGTAGCCAGTTGTTGGGTAGCAAACCCAGGTAGCCAGTTGTTGGGTAGCAAACCCTTGTAGCCAGTTGTTGGGTAGCAAACCCAGGTAGCCAATTGTTGGGTAGCAAACCCAGGTAGCCAGTTGTTGGGTAGCAAACCCAGGTAGCCAATTGTTGGGTAGCAAACCCTTGTAGCCAGTTGTTGGGCAGCAAACCCAGGTAGCCAGGCGGGCAGCAAACCCTTGTAGCCAGTTGTTGGGCAACAAACCCAGGTAGCCAGTTGGGTAGCAAACCCAGGTAGCCAGTTGGGTAGCAAACCCAGGTAGCCAGTTGGGCAACAAACCCAGGTAGCCAGTTGTTGGGCAGCAAACCCAGGTAGCCAGTTGTTGGGCAGCAAACTCAGGTAGCCAGTTGTTGGGCAGCAAACCCAGGTAGCCAGTTGGGCAGCAAACCCAGGTAGCCAGTTGTTGGGCAGCAAACCCAGGTAGCCAGTTGTTGGGCAGCAAACCCAGGTAGCCAGTTGTTGGGCAGCAAACCCAGGTAGCCAGTTGGGCAACAAACCCAGGTGGCCAGTTGTTGGGCAGCAAACCCAGGTAGCCAGTTGGGCAGCAAACCCAGGTAGCCAGGCGGGCAGCAAACCCAGGTAGCCAGTTGGGCAGCAAACCCAGGTAGCCAGTTGTTGGGTAGCAAACCCTTGTAGCCAGTTGTTGGGTAGCAAACCCAGGTAGCCAGTTGTTGGGTAGCAAACCCAGGTAGCCAGTTGTTGGGTACCAAACCCAGGTAGCCAGGCGGGCAGCAAACCCAGGTAGCCAGTTGGGTAGCAAACCCAGGTAGCCAGTTGTTGGGCAGCAAACCCAGGTAGCCAGTTGTTGGGTAGCAAACCCAGGTAGCCAGTTGTTGGGTAGCAAACCCAGGTAGCCAGTTGGGCAGAAAACCCAGGTAGCCAGTTGGGCAGAAAACCCAGGTAGCCAGTTGGGCAGCAAACCCAGGTAGACAGGCGGGCAGCAAACCCAGGTAGCCAGTTGTTGGGCAGAAAACCCAGGTAGCCAGTTGTTGGGCAGAAAACCCAGGTAGCCAGTTGTTGGGCAGAAAACCCAGGTAGCCAGTTGTTGGGTAGCAAACCCAGGTAGCCAGTTGTTGGGTAGCAAACCCAGGTAGCCAGTTGGGCAACAAACCCAGGTAGCCAGTTGTTGGGTAGCAAACCCAGGTAGCCAGTTGGGCAGAAAACCCAGGTAGACAGGCAGGCAGCAAACCCAGGTAGCCAGTTGGCCAGAAAACCCAGGTAGCCAGGCGGGCAGCAAACCCAGGTAGCCAGTTGGGCAACAAACCCAGGTAGCCAGTTGTTGGGTAGCAAACCCAGGTAGCCAGTTGTTGGGTAGCAAACCCAGGTAGCCAGTTGTTGGGTAGCAAACCCTTGTAGCCAGTTGTTGGGTACCAAACCCAGGTAGCCAGTTGGGCAACAAACCCAGGTAGCCAGTTGTTGGGTAGCAAACCCAGGTAGCCAGTTGGGCAGCAAACCCAGGTAGACAGGCGGGCAGCAAACCCAGGTAGCCAGTTGGACAGAAAACCCAGGTAGCCAGTTGTTGGGCAGCAAACCCAGGTAGCCAGTTGTTGGGTAGCAAACCCAGGTAGCCAGTTGTTGGGTAGCAAACCCAGGTAGCCAGTTGGGCAGAAAACCCAGGTAGCCAGTTGGGCAGAAAACCCAGGTAGCCAGTTGGGCAGCAAACCCAGGTAGACAGGCGGGCAGCAAACCCAGGTAGCCAGTTGTTGGGCAGCAAACCCAGGTAGCCAGTTTAGCAGAAAACCCAGGTAGCCAGTTGTTGGGCAGAAAACCCAGGTAGCCAGTTGTTGGGCAGAAAACCCAGGTAGCCAGTTGTTGGGTAGCAAACCCAGGTAGCCAGTTGTTGGGTAGCAAACCCAGGTAGCCAGTTGGGCAACAAACCCAGGTAGCCAGTTGTTGGGTAGCAAACCCAGGTAGCCAGTTGGGCAGCAAACCCAGGTAGACAGGCGGGCAGCAAACCCAGGTAGCCAGAAAACCCAGGTAGCCAGGCGGGCAGCAAACCCAGGTAGCCAGTTGGGCAACAAACCCAGGTAGCCAGTTGTTGGGTAGCAAACCCAGGTAGCCAGTTGTTGGGTAGCAAACCCAGGTAGCCAGTTGTTGGGCAGCAAACCCAGGTAGCCTGTTGGGTAGCAAACCCAGGTAGCCAGTTGTTGGGTAGCAAACCCAGGTAGCCAGTTGGGTACCAAACCCAGGTAGCCAGTTGTTGGGTAGCAAACCCTTGTAGCCAGTTGTTGGGTAGCAAACCCTTGTAGCCAGTTGTTGGGTAGCAAACCCAGGTAGCCAGTTGGGCAGCAAACCCAGGTAGCCAGTTGGGCAGAAAACCCAGGTAGCCAGGCGGGCAGCAAACCCAGGTAGCCAGTTGTTGGGCAGCAAACCCAGGTAGCCAGTTGTTGGGCAGCAAACCCAGGTAGCCAGTTGTTGGGCAGCAAACCCAGGTAGCCAGGCGGGCAGCAAAACCTGGTAGCCAGTTGGGCAGCAAACCCTTACAGCCAGGCGGGCAGCCCATCCGGGGAATGAACCCTCGGCAGTTGCTGCATCGTTCCGAAGAAGGAGCTGCAGGCGTAACTAGCTATGGGGTCTTATTTTTAACGGGGCAGACTGAATCCCAGTTATGAGCCAAACTCTTTCGGCGCTGACCGAGCACGCCAACCCCCTTTGCATAGATACCCCGGCGGTCCTTACCAGTTTCTGGCCACCCAGCCGGCGGCAGGCTTCGGCCTCCAACCTCCCACCTTTGACCTCCGCGCCGTGGGTGGACGCCCCCCCACCTCTGACCACTTTCCTGGTTCTCGTCGCATTGTTTCCAGTACGTTGGTTTTGAGGTTTTCGTCTTCTGTCTCTACACGCGGCGGGCGAGCGCGCGGCTACCCCTCGCTGTGCAATGGCAGGCATTGCTTCCTGTCCCGGCATATTTGTGGTCGGTGGAGGAAGGAGCGTGGAGCACAGAAAAAAAAAAGTGTAACTGCAGAAGAGCAGCGACCCGAACGTTGTGAGATCGGCATCGCCGGCTGACTCACGCCAGCTAACAAACGCTGTTACATAACAACGTGTTCAAGTTGGGGGCTGCTTGAGACGCGCAGGCCGTAATCTACCTGCAGAATTGTACTTATCTCTGATAGAATCTATCAAAACAGTCATTATAAACGGCATAAATATATAATTATGATGCGGTGGGTGCAGGAGTTTGAGCTACCTGGGAATATGTGTGTGTTAATCAATTTCTGACTGGTAACAGTCTCTGGAGGTTAGGTGCCACCTCCCCCCAGAGCTCGCCCCTCCCCACCATTTTAACTTGGGTGGTTCTGGCTCTTTGCTGAATGGACAGGACTAGCTGCAGTCGCTTCCCCTAATACAGAGGTAACAGGAAGGGTTCACAGCTTTAGTGTTAGCACCAGCATCTTTGGTTTACCTTGACGTTTGGTATGCAGACCTACGACGCTTTGGCCAAAGGGTTAAAACCAAGTAATTACTGTTATTATTGAAGTATTTAAACTTTATACTCATTACCATATAGGTTTTGTCAGTTGGATGTAGCATTGGGCGCCCCTGTCTTCTGTTGTATACATTTGCCACGCTCGGTAGCACCCATTCTGGCATACATATATATGTGTTGGGTGCA
This sequence comes from Ascaphus truei, assembly GCF_040206685.1. Classification (NCBI taxonomy): domain Eukaryota; kingdom Metazoa; phylum Chordata; class Amphibia; order Anura; family Ascaphidae; genus Ascaphus; species Ascaphus truei. The sequence continues at coordinate 309,231 of NC_134505.1, forward strand.
GGAGTTTGAGCGTGCTGGGAGGCCTCTGTAACTGCCTCGCCTTCTCCTGCGCGCTCTCTCGCGGTCTCGATCCCTCCCCCGTGGCTTTGCTGTGACAAGGTGACGTCACCGCGCCATGAGGCGCGACACCGGCAGGAAGAGATAGCGCAGGAGAAGGTAAGAGGCAGTTGCAGAGGTCCCACGCTCTTCCCCACAACAATGACACCGATTGCCGGCGGGAGAGCGCCAGCGGCCTCTGTAACTGCTTTCCGAGTGTCATTATCCCTCCTCGTGGCGCCGCGACGTCAAACGGCGTCGTGTTGCCATGACTACGGCACGCCACGAGGAGGGACACCGTCAGGAAGAGGAGATCACGCAAAGAGAAGGTAAAAGGACCCGCAATTTTCACGCACACATACATATATGCTATGCGCGGTGGGGGGGGGAGGGGGGGGCGCAGATATGGTTAGAGTTGCAAGCACGAAGCAGAAAGCGGGGTCAAGTTAGTGACATTTGCCGCGATTGAACCCACCGTGGTCGCCGGCGTTCTGCAGGTAGACGCGGCAGCGGTCCTTGTGTTCCTCCAGCGAGCTGCGCTGCTTGTAGCTGCGGCCGCAGAAGTCGCACTTGTAGGGTTTCTCCACTGTGGGGGGGGAACAAAACGACAACGGGCTGCTCAATCTCCTCACCGCCGCGCCATGCAGCGAGCCGCCATGTTGGAAACGCGCAGAATCTACGGCCCACGCTGGTATATCGGCGCCGTGTATTTGCAGCGCGTGTGTAGCACGCACAGATACGTGCGCGTGTGAAAGTGCGCTCGGGTAACGTGCGGCAAAACCGGGTCAGAGAGCCTGGCACAACTAACTACCGCATACAGCAGGGGGCGCTCACCTCCAGTCTTAAACCCCCTCCCCCCCCCAAACAGGTCAGGTTTTCAGGATATCCCTGCTTCAGCACAGGTGGCTCAGTTGAAGACTGATCCTCAGATTGAGCCACCTGTGCTGAAGCAGGGACTGATGGAGCCACGTGTTCTTAACCAGGGAAATCCTCAAAGCTTGACCTAATTTTTTTTTGGGGGGGAAGGGGGTTGATAACAAGAGTTGAGCGCCCCCTGCTCAGGCTTTCAGGGCATCCCTGCTTCAGCACACGTGGCTCCACCAGTTCCTGCTTCAGCACAAGTGGCTCAATTAGTCCGAGCTTCAGCACAGGAGCCTGTGAGCGACCTGTGCCGAAGACGGGACTGATGGAGCCACCTGTGCTGAAGCAGGGACTGAAGGAGCCACCTGTGCTGAAGCAGGGATACCCTGAAAACCTGACTTGTTGGGGGGTGGGCTCGAGGGCTGGAATTGAGCGCCCCCCCTGGCATACATACGTGTCCATCAGTAACCCCACGAGCTCTCGGAGCCACGGATCGGCCCGCGGGGGAGGGGGGGGTGCGCGCGCTCACCGGAGTGCGTGCGGAGGTGCCCGGAGAGAGCGTCCCGGCGCTGGCAGGCGTAGCTGCACAGGTGGCATTTGAAGGGTTTCTCCCCGGTGTGCAGCTTCCCGTGGCGGAGCAGGTTCCCCTTCTGGGTGAAGGACGCCCCGCACTGGCTGCACTGGAACGGGCGCTCCCCTGAAACAAAACGGGAGAGAGGTGCACCAATCCGGGACGCGGGACGCCGCCGGGGGCGGCCGCGAGGCGCGAGGGCGGACGGCAGCATCCTTGTGTCACGCAGAGAAGCACAACGCACCACACATCACGCAACAGAATAACACAGCAAGTGTCAAACAACATGGCTCGGGGACATAAAACGCCGTATCGGCCCTGCGTGGCGCACACACAGAACCGCCCGGCGTGCCACGGAGCAGGTCACGACCTGACCCATCCGGTCCCCCTTCGGCAGAGGCGCACAGCGAGGTCTCGCTAGTTTCAGGGGGCGCTGGGCTTTCATTTTTTTTAAAAAACAACTCAGCGTATGACAGAGGAGGATATAGCGCTGGAGGCGGAGAATTGCAGCGTTTCCACCCCCCACATTCACATTTTGGCGAGAGAGACCCACCCCCCCTCCCCTCCATCTCAATACAATGCAGTCATCAAAACAGAAAAGGGTTTCACTCCTGTGTGGCTTCCCTTTCTAATCTGTATCCCAGCGAGGCACACGGCTCCCAAATGGTGTAAAGCCGACGTACACTTGAATGGGCCTTAAACCAGCAATTCCTCTCTCCCGTCAGCAGCCTATCACAAGTTTAACTTGTATAATGCTAGTATCTCGCCTCCTGAGCACGGCTAGAGGGGGCCTCCATTTTAACTTCCCGGACACGTAATATGTCAGCCGCTCCTATCTCCTGAAAGGAGCGTCCGATTCAGACAGAAATAAATAGACACAGAGCGGGAAAGGGAGACACGGACGCTGTAAGCGGGGGTAATCCTGACACGGACGCTGTAAACGGGGGTAATCCTGACACGGACGCTGTAAACGGGGGTAATCCTGACACGGACGCTGTAAGCGGGGGTAATCCTGACACGGACGCTGTAAGCGGGGGTAATCCTGACACGGACGCTGTAAGCGGGGGGGTAATCCTGACACGGATGCTGTAAGCGGGGGGGGGTAATCCTGACACAAACGCTGTAAGCGGGGGTAATCCTGACACGGACGCTGTAAGAAGGGGGGGTAATCCTGACGCTGTAAGCGGGGGTAATCCTCACACGGACGCTGTAAGCGGGGGTAATCCTGACACGGACTCTGTAAGCGGGGGTAATCCTCACACGGACGCTGTAAACGGGGGTAATCCTGACACGAACGCTGTAAACGGGGGGGTAATCCTGACACAGACGCTGTAAGCGGGGGTAATCCTGACATGGACGCTGTAAGCGGGGGTAATCCTCACACGGACGCTGTAAGCGGGGGTAATCCTCACATGGACGCTGTAAACGGGGGGGGGGTAATCCTCACATGGACTCTGTAAGGGGGGTAATCCTCACACGAACGCTGTAAACGGGGGTAATCCTCACACGGACGCTGTAAACTGGGGTAATCCTGACACGGACACTGTAAGAGGGGGTAATCCTCACACGGACGCTGTAAACGGGGGGTAATCCTCACACGGACGCTGTAAGTGGGGGGGGGGGGTAATCCTGACAGGGACGCTGTAAACGGGGGGGGGGGGGTAATCCTGACACGGACACTGTAAACAGGGGGTAATCCTCACACGGACGCTGTAAACAGGGGGTAATCCTCACACGGACGCTGTAAACGGGGGTAATCCTCACACGGACGCTGTAAGCGGGGGTAATCCTGACACGGACGCTGTAAGCGGGGGGGTAATCCTGACACGGACGCTGTAAACAGGGAGGTAATCCTGACAAGGACGCTGTAAGCGGGGGGTAATCCTCACACGGACGCTGTAAGCGGGGGGTAATCCTCACACGGACGCTGTAAGCGGGGGTAATCCTGACACGGACGCTGTAAGCGGGGGTAATCCTGACACGGACGCTCTAAGCGGGGGTAATCCTGACACGGACACTGTAAGCGGGGGTAATCCTGACACGGACGCTGTAAACGGGGGGTAATCCTCACACGGACGCTGTAACCGGGGGGCGGGGCGGGTAATCCTGACAGGGACGCTGTAAGCGGGGGGGGGGGGGGGTAATCCTGACACGGACGCTGTAAGCGGAGGTAATCCTCACACGGACGCTGTAAGCGGGGGGGGGGTAATCCTCACACGGACGCTGTAAGCGGAGGTAATCCTCACACGGACGCTGTAAACGGGGGGGGGGGGTAATCCTCACACGGACGCTGTAAGTGGGGGTAATCCTCACACGGACGCTGTAAGCGGGGGTAATCCTCACACGGACGCTGTAAGCGGGGGTAATCCTGACACGGACGCTGTAAGCGGGGTAATCCTGACACGGACACTGTAAGCGGGGGTAATCCTCACACGGACGCTGTAAACGGGGGTAATCCTCACACGGACGCTGTAACCGGGGGGGGGGGGGGGTAATCCTGACAGGGACGCTGTAAACGGGGGGGGGGGGGGGTAATCCTGACACGGACGCTGTAAACGGCGGTAATCCTCACACGGACGCTGTAAGCGGAGGTAATCCTCACACGGACGCTGTAAGCGGGGGGGGGGGGGGTAATCCTCACACGGACGCTGTAAGCGGGGGTAATCCTCACACGGACGCTGTAAACAGGGGGTAATCCTCACACGGACGCTGTAAGCGGGGGGGTAAACCTGACACGGACGCTGTAAGCAGGGAGGTAATCCTGACAAGGACGCTGTAAACGGGGGGGTAATCCTCACACGGACGCTGTAAGCGGGGGGTAATCCTCACACGGACGCTGTAAACGGGGGTAATCCTCACACGGACGCTGTAAACGGGGGTAATCCTGACACGGACGCTGTAAGCGGGGGGGTAATCCTGACACGGACGCTGTAAGCGGGGGGGTAATCCTGACACGAACGCTGTAAGCGGGGGGTAATCCTGACAAAGACGCTGTAAGCAGGGGTAATCCTCACACGGACGCTGTAAGCGGGGGTAATCCTCACACGGACGCTGTAAACAGGGGGTAATCCTCACACGGACGCTGTAAGCGGGGGGGGTAATCCTGACACGGACGCTGTAAGCGGGGGGTAATCCTCACACGGACGCTGTAAGCGGGGGGTAATCCTCACACGGACGCTGTAAGCGGGGGTAATCCTCACACGGACGCTGTAAGCGGGGGTAATCCTGACAGCGGGGGTAATCCTCACACGGACGCTGTAAACAGGGGGTAATCCTCACACGGACGCTGTAAGCGGGGGGGTAATCCTCACACGGACGCTGTAAGCGGGGGGTAATCCTCACACGGACGCTGTAAGCGGGGGTAATCCTCACACGGACGCTGTAAGCGGGGGGTAATCCTCACACGGACGCTGTAAGTGGGGGTAATCCTCACACGGACGCTGTAAACAGGGGGTAATCCTCACACGGACGCTGTAAGCGGGGGGGTAATCCTGACACGGACGCTGTAAGCGGGGGGTAATCCTCACACGGACGCTGTAAGCGGGGGGTAATCCTCACACGGACGCTGTAAGCGGGGGTAATCCTCACACGGACGCTGTAAACGGGGGTAATCCTGACAGCGGGGGTAATCCTCACACGGACGCTGTAAACAGGGGGTAATCCTCACACGGACGCTGTAAGCGGGGGTAATCCTGACACGGACACTGTAAACGGGGGGTAATCCTCACACGGACGCTGTAAACGGGGGTAATCCTGACACAGACGCTGTAAACGGGGGTAATCCTCACACGGACGCTGTAAACGGGGCTAATCCTGACACGGACGCTGTAAACGGGGGTAATCCTGACACGGACGCTGTAAGCGGGGGTAATCCTCACACGGACGTTGTAAACTGGGGTAATCCTGACACGGACGCTGTAAGCGGGGGTAATCCTCACACGGACGCTGTAAACGGGGGTAATCCTGACACGGACGCTGTAAACGGGGGGTAATCCTCACACGGATGCTGTAAACGGGGGTAATCCTGATACGGACGCTGTAAGCGGGGGGTAATCCTCACACGGACGCTGTAAGTGGGGGTAATCCTCACACGGACGCTGTAAGCGGGGGTAATCCTGACACGGACGCTGTAAGCGGGGGTAATCCTGACACGGACGCTGTAAGCGGGGGGGGAATCCTCACACTGACGCTGTAAGCGGGGGTAATCCTCACACGGACGCTGTAAGCGGGGGTAATCCTGACACGGACGCTGTAAGCGGGGGTAACCCTGACACGGACGCTGTAAGCGGGGGGTAATCCTGATACGGACGCTGTAAGCGGGGGGTAATCCTCACACGGACGCTGTAAGTGGGGGTAATCCTCACACGGACGCTGTAAGCGGGGGTAATCCTGACACGGACGCTGTAAGCGGGGGTAATCCTGACACGGACGCTGTAAGCGGGGGGGGAATCCTCACACTGACGCTGTAAGCGGGGGGGTAATCCTGACACGGACGCTGTAAGCGGGGGTAATCCTCACACGGACGCTGTAAGCGGGGGGGTAATCCTGACACGGACGCTGTAAGCGGGGGTAATCCTGACACGGACGCTGTAAGCGGGGGGGTAATCCTCACACGGACGCTGTAAACGGGGGTAATCCTGACACGGACGCTGTAAGCGGGGGTAATCCTCACACGGACGCTGTAAGTGGGGGTAATCCTCACACGGACGCTGTAAGCGGGGGTAATCCTCACACGGACGCTGTAAACGGGGGTAATCCTGACACGGACGCTGTAAGCGGGGGGGGGTAATCCTCACACTGACGCACGAGGAAAGCGGGCGTCAGCTTCAGGCCCAGCCCCGTGCCGGCGGCGGTACCCCGGAGCAGCTCTGCGGAGAGAGTATAGTTACCGGTGTGACTTCTCTTGTGCACCAGTAGCACATTGAGGCTGTTGCACGCCAGGCCGCAGATGTCGCAGTACATCTTCCCCACGCCGGGCCTGCCGATGTCGTAGGGGGAACCGTGCCTCTCCAGCTGGACGCTGTCGCACGGCGGCCAGTCCGAGGCGTAGCCATACGCCGTGTCCAGCTCCTCCTCCGGGCGCTCCGATGCGTCCGCTTCCGGGGACGCCTTCCCACCGCCGCCGCCAAACTCCTCTTTGATTTTCACCGAATCCTCTGGGGGTTCGGGAGGGCGAAAACAGAAGTTTGTTTTTTTACCGTCAGCGATGTAACGTGCAGCGCTTTACAAGTGCGCATTTAAGGCGTCAAAAATGGCTCTCTCAGCGGAGAAGCGGTCTGAGAAGAGGTCAGGGGCTCTCAGAAGAAAGGGGCGTCCAGTTTCGGGGGGCTCCTGCCTGCCCCCTTTTTTTTCCCTCCTCGGGTTCATTCCCAGCAGAACATTTTTTTTTTGCGCGCTTGTTTTTAAAAATGGATGGAGCCGTTAATTACGTCGCGTGACAAAATAACGAACTAAGCGCCCCCCGATCCATCCGCATCTCCTGCGGTCGAGGCACGCAACAACTACGATATAACGTTATGTTAGCGCCGGTAACACATCGCGGCGGAGGTGACTGTGTGTGTGTGTCAGAGCCTGTTATAGCAACCCAGTTGCAATACATATACACACACACACACATACACACACTTCAGTGTCAAATACACACACACACACACACACACACACACTTCTGTGTCAAATACACACACACACACACACACACACACACACACACACACACACACACACACACACACACACACACACACACACACACACACACTTCAGTGTCAAATACACACACACACACACACACACACACACACATACTTCAGTGTCAAATACACACACAATACAGTATATATTGACGTAGTTAGGGTTGACCAGCAGTGTCATGTAATTTAATGTTTTATATCTCACTGCTATGATTTTCGTTTTATTTCTTTAATAAAAAAAAAGGACATTCCTAGGCGTCCCATTAAATCACAGAAAACATCTTTTTGGGATCTGGAATAAAGCTTCCTCTAGGTATACAGTCCACATATGCATACCGAGGAGAACGGCTTTATCGCAAAGGCGGCGCGGTGCGCGCTCACGGCGCTATGTACCGCCTCTCTGTCTCCGCGTGTGTTCCTGTCTGACCGAGATCATTAATAAACGCAGCAATAATAAAATACCCCCCCACCCCCCGCGTAGGCGTCCGCCGCGCAGTTAAAGCTACGCTGCCCACCTGCAGCTCTAACGCCGGAATGGAGTCGGCGCCGTTACGCACACAAGAGTGGGACGTTATCCCGGAGCGGCCCGCAGGTCGGTGGCGAGCTTCTCGCGTTGCACCCGGCATTATTGGCGACGACGCAGTTTTTTTTTCTTTTCTCGTGGGTAGCACAGGCGCGCGCGCGGGGTCGGAGGCAGAATGACCTTTTAATCTAGGTCGCTGGAGAAATCGGGGGCTGGCACCCAACAGATGTGGCAGCCTGCTGGGGAGTGGGCGGCCGTGTGTGCAGAGCGAGCGCTCTGAGAGACGCCAGTGGCTTGTGGCAGGAAGCGCTTAATGCAGCAAGGAGAACAGGACAGGCCAATATTGCACGATATTAGGGCGAGCAGAAAGGGGGCATACGCCCGGCGGCGGCGGGGGGTGTTACACTACCTGACTGAGGAGATGGATACAGTGGATAAATGCACCCTGGCGTTGCGTGCTCACTTACCTCTGTCCTCCTCCGCCTGAAGACGCGCTTGCTCCTCGCTCTCTGCCTCCTCATGATCGGGTGAGAGCGTCTCCTGGACTCGCTTTGCAGAACAAACACTCAGATCTGCAACGAGTCACTCACTGGTTAGAAGGTGTAATCTCGTACTATAGGCTCCTGTCCGGACACACACACAGATACACACACAGACACACAGTCAGATACACACACACAGTCACACACACAGATACACATACACAGTCAGATACACAGACACACAGTCAGATGCACACACACTGTCACACACACAGATACACATACACAGTCAGATACACAGACACACAGTCAGATACACACACACTGTCACACACACAGATACACATACACAGTCAGATACACAGACACACAGTCAGATACACACACACTGTCACACACACAGATACACATACACAGTCAGATACACAGACACACAGTCAGATGCACACACACTGTCACACACACAGATACACATACACAGTCAGATACACAGACACACAGTCAGATACACACACACTGTCACACACACAGATACACATACACAGTCAGATACACAGACACACAGTCAGATACACACACACTGTCACACACACAGATACACAGACACACAGTCAGATGCACACACACTGTCACACACACAGATACACATACACAGTCAGATACACAGACACACAGTCAGATGCACACACACTGTCACACACACAGATACACATACACAGTCAGATACACAGACACACAGTCAGATGCACACACACTGTCACACACACAGATACACATACACAGTCAGATACACAGACACACAGTCAGATGCACAAACACTGTCACACACACAGATACACATACACAGTCAGATACACAGACACACAGTCAGATACACAAACACTGTCACACACACAGATACACATACACAGTCAGATACACAGACACACAGTCAGATACACACACACTGTCACACACACAGATACACATACACAGTCAGATACACACACACTGTCACACACACAGATACACATACACAGTCAGATACACAGACACACAGTCAGATAAACAAACACAGTCACACACACAGATACACATACACAGTCAGACAAAGAGACACAGCCAGAGACACACACACAGCCAGTCAGAGACACACAGACAGCCAGTCAGAAACACACACACAGCCAGTCAGAGACACACACAGCCAGACAGAGAGACACACAGCCAGACAGAGACACACACAGCCAGACAGAGACACACACAGCCAGACAGAGACACACACAGCCAGACAGAGACACAGACAGCCAGACAGAGACACAGACAGCCAGACAGAGACACACACAGCCAGTCAGAGACACACACAGCCAGACAGAGACACAGACAGCCAGACAGAGACACAGACAGCCAGTCAGAGACACACACACAGCCAGACAGAGACACACACAGCCAGTCAGAGACACACACAGCCAGACAGAGACACACACAGCCAGACAGAGACACACACAGCCAGACAGAGACACACACAGCCAGACAGAGACACAGACAGCCAGACAGAGACACACACAGCCAGTCAGAGACACACACAGCCAGACAGAGACACACACAGCCAGTCAGAGACACACACAGCCAGACAGAGACACACACAGCCAGACAGAGACACACACAGCCAGTCAGAGACACACACAGCCAGAGACACACACAGCCAGTCAGAGACACACACAGCCAGACAGAGACACACACAGCCAGACAGAGACACACACAGCCAGACAGAGACACACACAGCCAGTCAGAGACACACACAGCCAGACAGAGACACACACAGCCAGTCAGAGACACACACAGCCAGACAGAGACACACACAGCCAGACAGAGACACACACAGCCAGTCAGAGACACACACAGCCAGACAGAGACACACACAGCCAGACAGAGACACACACAGCCAGTCAGAGACACACACAGCCAGAGAGACACACACAGCCAGACAGACACACAGCCAGTCAGAGACACACACAGCCAGACAGAGACACACACAGCCAGTCAGAGACACACACACAGCCAGACAGAGAGACACACAGCCAGTCAGAGACACACACAGCCAGAGACACACACAGGTTTAGGCTTATTGCCGAAACCATCAGAATTTAGAGAATAACGTCTGTAAAATGTGAAGTTTTTAACATTATACTGAGGGCTGAAACCAACTCAGACTTAGAACAGCTGTTGCCTCAGAGGGAGGGGAGCAGGGAGTTCCCCGGGGATGAGCAGGGGGTCCCCGGGGATGAGCAGGGGGTTCCCCGGGGATGAGCAGGGGGTCCCCGGGAATGAGCAGGGAGTTCCCCGGGGATGAGCAGGGGGTCCCCGGGGATGAGCAGGGAGTTCCCCGGGGATGAGCAGGGAGTTCCCCGGGGATGAGCAGGGAGTTCCCCGGGGATGAGCAGGGAGTTCCCCGGGGATGAGCAGGGAGTTCCCCGGGGATGAGCAGGGGGTTCCCCGGGGATGAGCAGGGGGTCCCCGGGGATGAGCAGGGGGTCCCCGGGGATGAGCAGGGGGTCCCCGGGGATGAGCAGGGGGTCCCCGGGGATGAGCAGGGGGTCCCCGGGGATGAGCAGGGAGTTCCCCGGGGATGAGCAGGGGGTTCCCCGGGGATGAGCAGGGGGTCCCCGGGGATGAGCAGGGGGTCCCCGGGGATGAGCAGGGGGTCCCCGGGGATGAGCAGGGGGTCCCCGGGGATGAACCAGCATGCATTTCAGCTCCGGGGACCCCGTGATTCCGGAGATATTTACCGGTAAAAGTGCCGCACGGCACTTCCTGGTACAGACCAATGGAAAGTCGCGGCGGACGGCGTTTCCTCTTCCCATTGGCCCACGAGACGCAGGTGATATAAAACACCATATTGTTTGAAACAGTGCATCTTCACTGGTAAATATCTTGCGAACCAACAAAGGGGGATTGTGGGGGATATGTAAATATATATTATATCCAGTATAAATGGAAGCGCTCCCTTTACACAGCCAACGTATCCCATTATCCCGGCGATCTCCCGATTAATACATCGGCACACACTGACCACACGGGGACCGGCTTAATACACACACAGTCTTCTTATGGCAACAACCACTTCTAAGACAGTCCCCGACTTTAGCCGGGGGGAGGGGGGGGCCTACGGAAGAGTCATTATTTACACAACGGCCATCGGTGGCGCCGGGGGGGGGGGGGGGTCCGTGCGTTTCTACTAGCGGCCCTGGGAAATTATCGCTCGTCTCTGCACGTCTTCCCGAGGCGGCTTTACCTGCGGGTTCTGGCTGCTCCCGGGAAGTCACCGAGTCCATACTCGTATCCGCATCTACAAGAGAGAGAGACCATGACAAGCCGTGGCTTTATGCTGCAGCTTCCTCTTTCTTGTCTGGTTTTGCTGCCGGTTGGTTGGTTTTAACCCCCTTATAGCGCCTTACATCTCAGCTCTCCTCCCTAAACATACGGCTAAAAGGAACACGCAATTACAAAAAGGACAACACAGCCACGCCCCCCTTCTCAGACCCCCCCCCACACCCCCCTTCTCAGATCCCCCCCCACACCCCCCTTCTCAGATCCCCCCCACACCCCCCTTCTCAGATCCACCCCTGCCCCTTCTCAGATCCACCCCCCCACACCCCCTTTCTCAGATCCACCCCGCGCCCCCCTTCTCAGATCCACCCCGCCCCCCTTCCCAGATCCACCCCCTTCTCAGATCCCCCCCCCCACAACCCCCTTCTCAGATCCACTCCGCCACCCCTTCTCAGATCCACCCTGCGCCCCCCTTCTCAGATCCACCCCCCCACACCCCCTTCTCAGATCCACCCCGCGTCCCCTTCTCAGATCCACCCCGCCCCCCTTCTCAGATCCCCCCCCTTCTCAGACCCCCCCCCACACCCCTTCTCAGATCCACCCCCGCGCCCCCCTTCTCAGATCAACCCCGCGCCCCCCTTCTCAGATCAACCCCACGCCCCCCTTCTCAGTTCCTCCCCCGCGCCCCCCTTCTCAGATCCCCCCCACATCCCTCTTCTCATATCCCGGCCCACGACCCCCTTCTCAGATCCCCCCCCCACCCCCCTTCTCAGATCTCCACCCCCTTCTCAGATCCCCCCTACGCCCCCCTTCTCAGATCCCACACCCCACACCCCACTCTCAGATCCCACACCCCACGCCCCCCTTCTCAGATCCGCCCCCCACAACCCCCTTCTCAGATCCACCCCACCCCCCTTCTCAGATCATCCCCCGCGCCCCCCTTCTCAGATCCTCCCCCGCGCCCCCCTTCTCAGATCCTCCCCCGCACCCTCCATCTCATATCCCCCCATGCCTTCTCAGATCCCACCCCGTGACCTCCTTCTCAGATCCCCCCTACGCCCCCCTACTCAGATCCCACACCCCACGCCCTCCTTCTCAGATCCCCCCCCCCGCACCCCCCTTCTCAGATCCCCCCCCACCGCACCCCCCTTCTCAGATCCCCCCCCCCTCACATCCCACGCCCCCCTTCTCAGATATCACGCCAGAGACAAAAACTATTAAAACTTTTTTTTTTTTTAATAAAAATACTGCAACGTGACTATTTTTGTGTGTGTAGTAAGTCTCGGAACCCCCCCCCCCCACCCCCCCCTCCCGCCTAGTTTTAACCTATTAACCTTTTCACTGCCGACAGAGCCCGCGACGCCATGGCGCAAAGACGCAGGGCAGCCGAAGGGTGGCACACCGCATGCAATAGGATGGGACACCCCTCCTGCTGTGACACTACCATGTGTTTGCGAGCGCATATCCGCCTGTTATGCGATTACTAGCACAGGTGCTTTTGAAGTGAGCCAGGCCGCTGACAGAAAATTGAACTTTGAAAGCGGTGACTCACGCGCGTCCCTTTTACCCATTCCCACGGCTCACATTATTTTTTTTTTTTTTGGTTCTGATCCAGTTACACCGCCCGAGCACCGAACGGTTTCCGGCGGACTGTTATTATCTGCGTCGGTCGATCAGCAAATATCCTGCTTCCCAGGGTTCACTAAATGGCCGCCTTTTCCGTTTCTATCGACCCGTCAGCCGGTCCGTGACTCAGCAGCTACAATGTATCCTGATATTACTAAACAGATAACATTATCTACTGTTACAGCTCGCAGCTCAAAGTGCTGGGAACGCTGGCAACAAAGGATCGCACACAGGAAAGTGTTGCAAAGATCTTGCACTGCTGGGGAGGTGGGATAAACCTGCTTATAGAAATTACAGGAGGCTTTAAAACCCATTAAAAATGGCATTAAGATTTGAATGACATTTTCTTTTTAAAGTACTAAGGGGCCTCATGCAGAGAGCAGCGCTTTTTAAAATTGGAGAGGGGAATAAAAAGTAGGTTTAATGGAGAGTT